>NW_011889434.1:208367-215870 GCF_000151845.1 Pteropus vampyrus | reverse complement strand
CAAAAGATAAGTCAGACAGAAAAATTTAAGAGCCATATGATTTCACACATGTGAGATGCAAAACTGAAAGTAACAAATGAACAAGACAAACAAAAACTCATAGACACAGACATTTTAGTGGTCACCAGAGGGAAAGGGGGTGGGGTGATTAAGGGTAAAGGGGGTCAAATATATGGTGACGGAAGATTTGACTTTTTGTGAACACACCATGCAATATACATTGAATTTTACACTTGAAACCTATATAATTTCATTAACCAATGTCACCCCAATAAATTTAATTTAAAAAGTTAATAAATATCCCTTGTTCTGAATGAACATTCACTAGCTTCTGAGTATTTCCATCATGGAACCATTTGCAGCAACACCTTCTTAGTACCTTAATTCATGTGATTTCAGTGTGATTCCATAATTATGAAATTATTTTTCAATTTCCAAGACTAGTATGAATATCATACATCATGAAAAATTTCCTTGGAAGTCTTTTCAAGAAGGAATTGATTAAATTCTCATAAGTGCATTCCCCCACATAAACCAATACATAATCTATAGGCAAAATTATAACATCTTACAAAGCCTTCAAGTATAAGAGAATCCCTATCTTATCAAATGGTAACAGAGCACAGAAAAAGAGGGAACGTTTGCTAATTTCATAATGTTTTAAATATCATGTCTGCTTAGCAAACATCCCAAAACAATAACCATGTATTACTACTCAGGGTCCTGTGGTTTGATTGGGCTCAGCTGTGTGTTCTGTTCCATGTGGTGTCTGTTACCTGGGGCTGCAGTTATCTGGAAGCACCTCTCACCTGAGACATCCACTAGAGCTCATTCACATGGATGAGGATTTGTGCTGGCATATATTGGGAGCTCACTGAGGCCATTGACTGGAGCACTTCGAGTCTTCTCCACAGAGCTGTCCATGTGTTAGGGTGCCAGCTAAAAGAGAGGACATCTACTTAAATGTGAATTCCAGATAACCAACAAATAATTTTTTAGTGTAAGTACGTGATATGTTTGGTGTGATGGTTGATTTTTTGTCAATGTGACTGGGCCACAGTGCCCAGATATCTGGTCAAACATTATTCTAGCTGTTTCTGTGAGAGTGTATTGGAATGAGATTAACATTTAAACAGGTGGACTTTGATAAAGGAGATAAAGGCCTGAACAGAACAACTGATTGGTCTCTCACAAGCAAGAAAGAATTGTGCAGCAGATGGCGTTTAGATCTTTTGTTATGGCTTAATACCTTGATTGGCCTTTGATACAGAAGTACTGTTTCCACCAACAAGGGAGTTTCAGGTGAAGGTCTTGAAAAGGATCATCATAGTGATTCTAATGTGCCTCCTGGTTAAGGTGCCCTGGCTGAAACGGCAGGTCAAAATGTCACAGGAGTACCCTGATCCAGGAAGGAAAGACAGCTACTATTTATGAAGCATAGTTTAGAGGGGTCCAGCACTAAAACCTTCAAATTAGTGACTAACTTTAATCCTCAGGACAACCCTGGTGGTGAGCTATCACTATCCTCTCTCAAAAGCACAGGCTCCTGACCACAGACACACATTGGAAAGAAGTTGCTCCCCACACCACTGCCAGAGCCAGGGATGGGACTTAGTAGCCCAGGCACCTTTCGTTGCTGGTGGCAGAGCATTAGCAAAGGGCTCAGGACACATAATGCTGAGGTGGTTAATTTCTGCTCTTCCTGTGTTTACCCATCCTGCATTAGGGAGCCAGGCCTGATGCCCCTTTCACTTGCCTCAGCGGAGATTTATGAGGGGGCATAATGGGCCTGGGGGAAGGGACCTCTTTCTTCTGTCCTTTCTTTATTCTGCCCTTTGTAAAACCTTAAACTTACAGCAAGGATTGTATTGTTGGTACCTGGAAGAGAGGGGAGGACCTCTAAGGACACCAAGAGGAATGAGATCAGAGGTCTACAGATCCTTCCCAGAGGAGGAACCTGAGCATTGTTCCATATCAACTCTTGGGGTTGCTCCTTGGATGACCCATTGTATCTGCACATCCAGCTGTGATACAGACTGTCCTGTCTGGATCGAGGGATGGGAGATGCAGGGCCAGGGAGCCTGAGACACCGAGCCAGATAAGGCAATGGTCAGCTCAGCCCTGAGCAGTGTGGATAGATGCCTTTGATGGCAAGGGCCTCCCCAGGGTATATCTGGAGGATAAGTTCCCCAAAGTGGGACTGCTTTGTCAAAGAGCATGAACATTTAACATTTTAAATAATTACTGTTTAGTTGAAATTTAAAATCTCTTTACTAATATATATCTCAAGCAATTACAAGATGAGAGCACTTGTTTATCCAGATTTGTGCAATAATTGGTTTTGCAACATTATTAATATCTGCTAATGTGAAATCCTATTGTTGGATGCTAGATTATTTTTCATTTTTCCTTCTTTTCAATATAAATGGCATATTTCACATGTGCTTTTCTAAATGTAAATATAACGGTTCCATTTCGTGTCTCAGAATATGATCTGGAATAATTCTAGAGTTTGACAAGAAAACCTGACCAGTGAATTTGTATTTATAATACATCTTGTTTAAATTGAAATTGTGGAGCCATGAGAACTCCATACACCACTGAGGAGAACAGGTTAGTATAAACTCCTTGCAGAGACATTTGGCAGCATCTATGAGAGAAGAATGTGAGGTCCTGTCAATTGCTATACTGTTAGGTCTGGATTGCAGAGTCCCAGGTAGGTGCGCGAGCATGGTCATGGTAACATGGCTAAAAACACCAAAACAGTTCCAAAGTCCCCTTATTTGAGAAATCTTGGAAACACCATTTTCAGTGGAAGATAATTTTTGATGAGCTATACAAATATATTATTTATATACTTAGAGTCTAAAATATAGAGAACAATTGTGTTTGGGAATGAATTCACAAAGCATAAGAATGATAAAAACAAATTTTAGATAGTGTTTTTCTCTAGGAATGAGGTAATCAGATAATTTACACAGTGGTGCCCACTCTCTAAAATTTACTTTATAACCCGATTATGTACGTGTTTCTTTACTATAGTATTTACTATATGGTTTAGTCAGGGTTCTTCAGAGAAACAGAACCAATAGGATAGATATAGGTATAGACGATATAGATACAGACGTAGATACAGATAGAGATATTCAGATATCTAGAATGAGATTTACTATAAGTTAGTTGGCTCATGCAACTGTGGAGGCTGAGAAGTCCCACAGCCCACTGGCTGCAAGCTGGAGACCAGTAGCAGAAAGCCAGTGGTGTAAATTCCAGTCTGAGTCTGAAGGCCCAAGAAATCATGATCACTGATGGTGTAAGTTACAATTCAAGAGAAGACTGATTTTGCATCTCAGTCAGGCAGAGAGAGAGAGGGCAAGTTCCCTCTTTCTCTGCTTTTTCTTGATCTATTCAGGCCCCCAGTGGATTGGATGATGCCCACCCACATTGGAGAAGGCAATCTGCTTTACTCAGTCTACCAATGAGATGCTAATCTGTTCCAGCAAAATGCTCACAGACACACACAGAAATAATGTTTAGCCAAATATCTGGGCATCTTGTGACCCAGTCAAGTTGACACATAAAATTAACCATTTCATATACCTTTTAAAATGTCCGAAATCTAACCTATTTGATACGAATAAAGCTCTAATGGACTATCTCTGGTTAACAATAATCTAGCATCCTTTTAGAAAATGTGGGAAATGCATTAAAACACCAATATAAATATATCCATAATATTCAACCCTACCTTGCACTAGTAAAAGCTGTTCACGGTGGTTTGTTTCCTCCAATTATCATCTACACATGTGTGCATATGTGCATGCACACATACATATTGTATATGCATTGAATACAGATTTTACTTAACTGGAATGTATTAATTTTCTGTTGGTGTGTAACCACAAACTTCGTGACTGCAAGTTACACCCATCTATCAACTCATAGCTCTGTAGGTCAAAGGTCTGGCATGGCATGGGCTGTGTTCTCTGTTCAGGGTCTCACAAGGCTGGAATCAAGGTGTTGGTGTCACATCCACTGAGCTCTCCTCCAGAAGCTCTGGGGGAAATTCCACTTCCAAAACCATTCTTGTTGCTGGCAGAAGTCATTTTCTCATGGCTGCTGGACTGTGGTCTCTGATTCTTTGATGGCTGTCATCTGGGGGTGCTCTCAGCTCCTAAGGATTACTCCAATGCCTTGCCACATGGTTTCCTTCATCTTCCAGCCAGCAATGTGTGAATATTTCTTGTGATTTGAATCTCAAACTTCCATTCTTGTGAACAGCCAGACAAAATTGTCTGCTCAAGGGCTAATCTGATAAGGTCAGGCCCACTCAGATAATCTCCATTTTGCCATATAACATAACATAATCGCAAACATGGTGTCTCTTCATATTCATTGGTTTTATCCACGCTCAAAGGGGAGAGTGTTATACAAGGGTGAGGGTCATTGGAGGTTACCTTAGAATTCTGCCTACCACATGGAGTTTCACATAAGAAAAATCATACAACTATCAACCAATAATGTTCAAGTTTTCTGACCCAAAGTTCAGGGCACTGCTATAGAGCATCATAGGGCTGTGTTAAGGCTGAGGCCAGCACAGGGAATGTAATTCACCAAAGGTTCTGTAGTCAAGGATGTATCTGGACTCTGACTCTAGACTCCTGTCCAGCATCCATGTTATTTTTCTCTGTACAGTCTCTTCTACTTCAGAAACAATCCATTCCCAAACTGCCCTTCCTCCAGTGTCAAACTAGATGATAAATTAAGAGAATAGGAAAGCATATGCAATATTAGGAAATCATGTGATGATTTTTTCCCCCACAACTCCCACAGCAAATTCATCCTGCAACTTAGAATTAGCACCAAAGCTCATGCATTATGGGGATGTGTTTCAGCTTTTGCTGCTGCCTTTCCAGATACTCTCTATGGCAGTAATGCTCTTAAGTTTAGGACAATGTCATCTTCTTTCTAGGAGGAAGGATGCAAGTGAGCTGGGACTGATACATGTTGAAGTCCTATTATGCCCCATAAATAATTTACGTTTTCTCATTTGCCCCTCAGGACAATAGTATCCTGTCTTATTTCACAGATAACCAAGCTCAGGATCATAAAGACTAAGACCCTCTCCAGATAAGTGGCAGGATTGGAATGAGGTTCTATCTCTTGTCCCCCGCCCCCCAACAATATAACCAGAAGCTTCACATATAGATGACAGTTTTACTCTTCCTTGGTATTGTCTCTCATGGGTATGTACTCAACAACTTTTCTTGTTGAAGAAGACGATGGTGATCAAATTCTACCCCTTAGGCCAAGAAGCCTAGCTGTTGGGTCATATGGATCGATTGGTCCCTGAGGTCCCCCCCAGGCCCAGTGACTCCACTCCACTGACATCGGGCTTAGGCATGTGACTACATATGGCCAATGAAATACAAGAGGAAATGGAGTGTGCCCCATCCAAGCAGAGGAGTTAAGAGTCATGGAAGGATTCCAGCAGTACTCTTTTTCTCTCTGCCTTAGCATTGTCCCAACTTTCTTATAAGATAATTTAACTTGTTTAATCCTCCAGTAACAATAGAAGATGATAATTTAAATGATGACAGCAATGCTTGGGAAGAGGGAAGCCAAATGACTTATACCCAAATTTGGCCTACTAGAAGATCAATTCAAAGCACATGCCCTAAATCTGAGTCAGTAGCCAGGAGAAGGTACATGTTTTACCTAAGATCATACAGAAAGTAGTTTGTCAGGCACTAGAACCAACATATCCCTTTCACACTATTGCCCTCTCCAGAAGACTCATCATCATGGTTTTTGCTCTCTGGGAATTTGTCTTTATGGATCCACAAGAAAAACCCAGATGTCCAGTTAATGGACACTCCTGATGTTAACTCTGCAAAAGGCTCCAGTAATCATCAGTAAGGGTACACTGGAAATGGGTTGACAATTTTTCCTCTATCCCATCTCCATTAGATGACTCTACAACACAGAAGTGATGCCAACTCTTACACACAATGTAAGTCTATATGAGTTTATTTTCCTTCCTGCCAGAGGGATGAACAGAGCCTTTATCGTCTACGCTATTTTTTTCCTCTCTCTCCCCTCCCCTTTTTTATCAAGATATAATTGACATACATTTTATGAGTTTCAGGTGTACAATATAACGATTCAATATTTATATATGTTGCAAAATGATCACCAAAATAAATCTAATTAACATCATCACCTCATAGTTATTTTTTTTCTTGTGATGAGAACTTTTAGATTACTCTCCTAGCAACTTTCAAGTAAGCAATACAGTATTTAACTATAGTAGCCATGCTGTATGTACACCATAGCCCATGACTTATTTATTTTATCAGAATTCATTTCAACATCAAAACAGCTGAACAAAAGAGTGTAAGTTCATTGTAGCCTACATTTCTATGCAGACAACGTGTTACGTACTTTAAGATGTTAACATATTCAATCTTCACAACAGCCCTTTAAAGTTCTATCATCGTTCATGGATCAGAAATTCAAGCTACAAAGAGGTTAAGAAACTTTTCTAGGGTCATACAATCAGTTGGTGGCAGAGGCAGGACCCTAACCAGGACTGTGTGGTGTCAAAACCCACTGGTCCTCACTCAAGGCCTGGCATTCTGAATTTTGTTTAAGTGAATTAAACTAAATGTAATGACTTAACAGAGATTTCTGGTGAGCTTAAGGCACCACTGTTAAAATAATTCCTTGGATTTACATGGAAAAGTATTTACCTTCTTGAAACTTGTGCTTTTTTTCT
Organism: Pteropus vampyrus; assembly: GCF_000151845.1. Lineage (NCBI taxonomy): Eukaryota > Metazoa > Chordata > Mammalia > Chiroptera > Pteropodidae > Pteropus > Pteropus vampyrus. Next base: position 209,092 of record NW_011889434.1, on the reverse strand, counting down.
GGATGGGAATGACTCTATTCTCTGATCCAGACCTAGCTAGCTGGGAAAAAAGACTGATGTGATCCTGTTTGACAGCTGAGGCTACATGGGTGAAGTAACTAACCCAAGGTCATCCCGGAGTTAGGAGGTAAGACCTGCCACCAGGACCCAGGGAGATCTTGTGGCTGGTACTGCAGGGCCCTATCCAAAATACACAGAAAAAGCTTTTAATTCTCTGTAGAACCTTGCCTCTCAAGGGTTCAATGGAAAAGTGCTTCTCTGAAGTTATCTGCAGGGAGAAGTAAGGGAACATGACAGCACATGGAACAAGAGAAAATGGGGTGATGCTTTTTTTCTTTTTCCTCAACTCCTTCAGGGAAGGACAGCAGAAAACAGCAGGTTTCCAGGGATCTCTCTCTTTGCCCCCTTTCCTACCCCTTTGCCCCACCTTTTGTGACAGTAGAGGAATAGAGACAGAAGTCAGAAATCTGGGGTGCCCTGAGAGGGGGGCAAAAAGGTAGGAGGTGCCTGACAATCAGAATGTGCATTAGGAAAACACAGGTATAGGAGTACATGCCCAGGGTGTAGGTTCATCCATCAAGCTCTCAGTCACCACCTGCTTCTGTATGAAGTGCCATCACTACCATATAGTAAAGAAGCTCACAAATAACACAGATCTGTATTTTCCAAGGGAGGTTAAGAGGCTTGATGTAACTTATCCATGAGACGCGAATGTCACAGTTAGT
>NW_011889434.1:205054-208317 GCF_000151845.1 Pteropus vampyrus | reverse complement strand
AGAAAGTAGTTTGTCAGGCACTAGAACCAACATATCCCTTTCACACTATTGCCCTCTCCAGAAGACTCATCATCATGGTTTTTGCTCTCTGGGAATTTGTCTTTATGGATCCACAAGAAAAACCCAGATGTCCAGTTAATGGACACTCCTGATGTTAACTCTGCAAAAGGCTCCAGTAATCGTCAGTAAGGGTACACTGGAAATGGGTTGACAATTTTTCCTCTATCCCATCTCCATTAGATGACTCTACAACACAGAAGTGATGCCAACTCTTATACACAATGTAAGTCTATATGAGTTTATTTTCCTTCCTGTTGTCATATTTTCAGAAACCCTTTAGGACACTTTTAGGTTGTTTAGGGCTATGTAGTTTAGGTTAAAGTCATCCTTAGAATTTAGGAAGTGGGGCAGGAAGGAAATTAACACTTTAAAGGTCTACTACTGGCCAGACGCTGTGTTAGGCATTTTACCTACTGTTTCTCTAACTCCTTACAAATTATCAGTATTTCTTGTTATAACTAATTCCTTCCTCTAGGCATGCTCTACTAAGGCTCACTGTTATGGTCTGAATGTTTGTGTAACCTCCCAAATTCATACGTTGAAATCCTAATGTCCAATGTAGTAGTGTTAGGAGGTGGGGCCTCCTTTGGGAGGTGATTATATAAAAGAAGTCCTTGCCCCTTCCACCATGTGAAGTTACAATGAAAAGAAGGGGCTTTCACCAGAACTGGACCATGCTGACACCCTAACTTGAACTTCTATCCTCAAGTGCTGTGAGAAATACATTTCTATTGTTTATAAGCTACCAAATCTGTAGTATTTTTATGGCAGCTCAAATGGAAAAAGTCACTCATGGAAGTTGCATACATTTTCCAAGGACATATGGCTGGTAAGAGTCAGCATGGTTATTCTAATCAAGGGTTGTCAGACTCTGAAGTTGAGTTCCACTTTACATCTGTGCACATAGGGGTAGGTAGTAACATTTACCTTGCTCTAGAACTGGTTTTCTCAACCTAGGCACTGATAATATTTTGGACTGGAGAGCATTCTATTGTGGGGATTGTCCTGTGCATTGTAAGGCATTTAGCAGCATGCACTAGCCATCCCAGTTGTTACTATAAAAAAATGTCTCCAGATGTTGCCACATGTCCCCCAGAGGCAGGTAACAAATTCACCCCCATATGAGAACCACTGCCCTGGATGTACATTTCCAATAGGTAATTGAATACATGGGTCTGGAACTTAGAGGAAGGTCTGAGATGGAGACATGTTTTTTGGCCTTGTGTGGCCTGTCATGTAACAGATATCCTATAAATATTTGTTAAATAAATGCAAATGGCTTACAGAATTGAGAGTCGAGTCATTTTCCATCCTTATATCAGTTCTTCAAACTGAAGTAGGATTATTCTTTTTTTAAATTTTATTTTATTAGTTTCAAATATACACTACATAGGTTAGGCATTTATATAGTTTATAAAACAATCCCCCTAAACGCTCCTTCTGTCTTCTGGTTCTCCACCTAGCCAATACATTAATGCTATAAACTGTTTCAAAATCTTCATTTTCAAACCAAGATTTATTGCTTATCTCTTCTTTACCTTTGTAAAAGTAATGTCTTTTCAATGGCAGAACATGTTGAAATTGGTTATACGATCACCAGGTTAAGACGAAGCCAGAAATAGTTTTTTTCTTCTTTTTAAATTTTTTGAGAGCCTCTTATGAACTATATTTTTAATGTACTGCTGCTTAAAAATACAGGGATGTTTCAAGAAATACAAAAGTTCATGGTCAGAGCAAATAGCAAACACGTACTTTCTTTCGATAATCTTTTCTCTCCCCTCCTCCTTTTTAATTTTTTTATTTTTTAAATTTTAATTAGTTTCAAGTATACAGTACATTAGTTAGACATCTATAGTTAGCAAAATGATCCTCCCAATTTCTCCCTCCCTCCCCTGACCCTCCACTTAGCCGATGAATTAATGCTAATTGCATTCCCTATGCTGTGCTCCCCATCCCCGTGACCATCCATCAGCTACTAATTTGTACTTCTTTAACCCTTCACTCCATTCTCCCAGCCCCCCAAAGCCCCCTCCCCTCTGTCCATCACCAAATTGTCCACTATATTTGTGAGTCTGTTTTTGATTAGTTTGTTCTTTTAATTCCCTAAATTCTGCATATAAGTGAAATCACATAGTGTTTTTCTTTCTCTGTCTGACTTAAATACCTTCTAAGTCCATCAAAGCAATATCTTTTTCCATCTCTTCCTTTTCATATGTAGGAGTCTTGTTTTCTTATTCTTTCAGCCACTCTATCTTTTGGCTGCAGCACTTAATTCTTTTCCATTTAAGGTACTTGTTGATAGAAATGTAGTTGTTACCATTCTTTATTCCCGTTTTTTCTTCTTAAAGAAGTCCCTCCAACATTTCCTGTAATACTGGCTTAGTGGTGATAAATTCCTTTAGCTTATTTTTGTCTGGGAAGCTCTTTATCTGTCCTTCAACTCTAAATGATAGCTTTGCTGGATAAATTATTCTTGGTTGTAGATCCTGGGTCTTCATCCTGCCGAATATTTTTTGCCAAACCCTTCTGTCCTACATAGTTTCTTTTGAGATATCAGCTGCCAGTCTTATGGGTGTTCCCTTATAAGTAACTATCTGTTTTTCTCATGCTGCTTTTAATATTCTTTCTTTGTATTTAACCTTTGGCATTTTAATTATCATGTGTCTTGGTGCGGGTTTCTTTCGATCCCTGATTTTTGGAATTCTCTGAACTTCCTGGGGTTTTATGTCCATTTCCTTCATCAAATTAGGAAAGTTTTCCATCATTATTTCTTTAAACAGCTGTTCAACATCTTGATTTTCTTCTGTTATGCCGATCAGATGAATATTTGGAGCCTTAATAGTGTCCCATACGCTCTATAAATTATTTTTATAGTCTTGGCATCTTTTTTCTTGCCATTCTGATTGAGCGTCCTGATTGGCTTTCCTGTCCTCTAGATAGGGCATTGGGTCCTCTTCTTTATTCACTTTGTTTATTCCATTTACTATACTTCTCATCTCAGATAATGTGTTCTCCATTTCAGACTGGTTCCCTTTTATAATTTCCATTTTTATCTCTTTGTTGGAGTTCTCTACAATTCCCAAAAGTTCATGGAGCATCTTCATAACCAGTGTTTTGAACTCTGCATCTGTTAGATTACTTGACTCCATTATATCTTGATCTTTGTTCTGTTCTTTCATATGGTTTCTGCTTCTTTGTCTTCC
>NW_011889434.1:199764-203455 GCF_000151845.1 Pteropus vampyrus | reverse complement strand
GCATTAGGAAAACACAGGTATAGGAGTACATGCCCAGGGTGTAGGTTCATCCATCAAGCTCTCAGTCACCACCTGCTTCTGTATGAAGTGCCATCACTACCATATAGTAAAGAAGCTCACAAATAACACAGATCTCTATTTTCCAAGGGAGGTTAAGAGGCTTGATGTAACTTATCCATGAGACGCGAATGTCACAGTTAGTGTTTGTGGTCTGGCATCGGCACCCAGGTACATCTCCCATCTCTCTTGCTCCAGCGTCCTGTCTAGCGGACAAATATTAGGATTTGATCTCACCCTTCAGAAGCTCAAAGGAAACACTCTTTTCTCATATAAAGCAAGGAGGTAAGATAACAGGACAGAAAAACACAGGAAATGGGGCAGGTGGTGACTTCTTTCCCTTACCCCAAACACCATTCATGGGGTACATGACTCATGTCATGTACACCAGTTGAACAGAACTGGTGTAATAGCTTTCTTCCTTTCCCCCAGCTCCACAAAGCACTCATTCCACCACATAGAAATGGCATTAACTCAGTCAAAATAGAAACACATGTTCATTCTTCTCTCCACATGCTCTCCAGATCGTGCTGCCCCTCAGATATATTCATATCTTTACCTGACACCCCAGGGCCCCTCCACTAACTACTGGGGTAAAGTTCCACCTGATTCCAGACTCTCAGCAGATCCATCCTTAATAAGTGCGAGTCTCTTTCCCCTTTCCTTTTGAATGCACTGTTCAGCCTGTCTTCACAGGCCCACTGAGGCTGGAAGGGAACAGAGGCTAGGCCCTAAGTCAGACAGTGACTGGACAATCCTGCACTCTGAGGGCATAGGATGCCCCCTGACAAGCATCTTTCTGAGCCTGCCAGATCAGTTCAAGAGCAGGGAGGTGGCAGGATCCTCCTTTGGGAGAGGTCTGTTTCCAGACAAGAGCTGAAACTCACAGGTTCTGTTCAGTCCAGCAGTTTTAGACATAAAGAGATTTAGTCATATAACAAGGTAGTACATGGAGAAAATTATGTTAAAGGAATTAATTTGGGCCTCCTGGAAAAGTGAGGAGGAGTTGCCTCTATTGGAGGCCACGCAAGGGGCTTCTGAGAAATGATCCCATTCCCTCAGACTAACTGGGGAGGAGAATGGAAAGAGGGGACTTGGATGAGGCCTCTGCTCAAGGGCTCTGGGGGAAGAGGAATTCCATGTCCAGTATAATCTATCCAAAGCAAGACTAAAGATTTGCAGGCAAAATCCAGGAGATAACCACATGTGGTAAAGCAGTGATGAGATGTTTTTAATGAAAGCTGCAGCATTTCTTTCCTCCTAATGCTCTGGCAGAAAAGAATACCAAATTGTTTTCCAGTATGAAATGGAGAATATCAAATAAATCAGCCAGTGAATAAGGATCTTAGGAAAACTAGCAGTAGCTCCTCCCCCCAAGGCTGAACCAGAAATCAAGTCTGAAGAGCATCTCTAAATGCTAAGTTAATAATTCGAGTTTCAGAGGGAACAAAAGAGGCAAGAAATAATGAAGTCAACAGACATTGAGCTCCTCTGCTCATATTCCCTGTAAACCTCTGGCCCAAATCACCCATCACTCTGAACTGAGTGAAAGAGGAGATGATAACCTAGATGTGGGAAGGCTCCTCTTCCAATGCTTCAAAATGATGAACTCCTTGCTGTTGGCAGAGGGAAGGGAGGGCCTTCATTGAGTGAAAAATCTGTCCATCGTAATGGGTGGCTGGTCAGATATGATTCCTTATTACTGTTTCATGTTGCAGTAAGTCCTCTCTTCTGCTCATCGCATTAGCATTACACATGGCCTTTGACATTTGGAAACAACTTCAGACGACTTAACTCCAGGAGATGGAGCCTCTCTAAGGAGAAAGTCTCAAACTCAGTTGACGTCTGTATTCCTCAGAAAGAAAAGAACAGAGAACATGCTAAAAGGGAGATCATGTAGATCATTACCATTGCCTTTTGGAACTGAATCACTGCTGGCTCTGGCTTTACTCACAGAACCACGGATCTTCATGCCATTTGGCATAAAGCAGAAAATATGAAGATACAGCAAATTTCCTTGTCTCTGCCTCTGTGAATTTTCGTCATTATCTACCTAAAAGTTTCTCATTTTGTACAGGTTTTGTAAGTAACCTTCATTGTCAATACCCTTTACTATGTGACAGGGATTGTGTTTAGTGCTCTACTTGCATCATTTAATCCTCACCACAAACCTACGACGTAAGAACCACTGTGATGCCTGTTTTATCAAAGAGAAAATAGAGGCTAAAGGGTTTGTCTGCTTATGAGTGGTAAAGTTGAAATGCAAACCCAGACCATATGACCCCCAGACACGCGCTCTCAACCCTTACGATGTTCCCTGGTGGGCAGAGAGTGTGACAGTCTTCTGTAGTCCTGGGTGCACAACTTGGTGAGATGGGGTGATTTTTCCCAGTCACCTAGATTTTCCCTTAGCTTACCATGAACTTCTTTGAGATTGTAGCCTGGTGCAAAGTCAAGACAACCACATCTCAACATTTTATAAGTAGCCCGATGACACACTTGTAAAAAATTTCTTACACATCAACAAATAATGTTTTTTGTTGTTTTGTTTTTAAATTTTTTACTTTTTATGGTGACATTGGTTAACGAAATTCAATAAATTTTAGCTGTACACTTTAACAGTAAGGAATATATATACATATATATACACACATATATACGTATATATATATTTACACTGTGTGTTCACCTCCCATAGTTAGATTTCTTTCTGTCACCACATATTTGACCCCCTTTACCTTGTCTACCCCCACCCCCCCACTCCCCTCTGGTAACCACTAATCTATAATCCATATCCATGAGTCTCTATTTGTTTGTCCTGATTATTTGTTGCTTTTAGGTTTATATCCCACATATAAGTGATATCGTGATTTTTAACTTTTTCTGTCTGGCTTATTTCGCTTAGCATGATTATCTTGAGGTCCATCCATGTTGTCACAAATGGCAGTATTTCATTTCTTCTTATAGCTGAGTAATATTCCATTGTATATATGTACCACAGCTTCTTTAGCCAATCATGTATCATAGGACACCGGTTGCTTCCATGTCCTGGTCATTGTGAATACTGCTGCTATGAACATCAGTGTGAAAATATCTTTTCAGATATGGGTTTTCAAGTCGTTGGGGGTAAATACCCAGTTGAGGGATTGCTGGATCATATGGTAGATCAATTCTTAGTTTTTTGAGGAACCTCCATACTGTTTTCCATAGTGGCTGTACCAATTTGCAGCCCCACCAGCAGTGTATGCGGGTTCCTTTTTCTTCACATCCTCTCCAACATTTGTTATTACTTGTTCTGTTCATTATAGTTATTCTAACAGGTATGAGATGCTATCTCATTGTGGTTTTGATTTGTATTTCCCTAATAGCTAGAGATGTTGAGCATCTTTTCATATATTTCTTGGCCATTTGTATGTCCTCTAGGGAGAAGTGTCTGTTTAGGTCCTCTGCCCAGTTTTTGATTGGATCATTTGTTTTTCGTTGTTATTGCATTGTATGAGTTCTTTGTATATTTTGGATATTAGACCCTTATCGGAGGCGTTGCTGGCAAATATATTTTCCCATTCGGATGGCTGTCTCTTTACCTTGTTGATGATCTCTTTTGCTGAGCAGAATCCTTTTAGTTTGATGAAGT
>NW_011889434.1:198593-199714 GCF_000151845.1 Pteropus vampyrus | reverse complement strand
CTGCTTCTTTGTCTTCCCATTTTGGCTGCCTTTCCATGTCTGTTTCTATGTACTAAGCAAAGCTCCTAAGTCTCCCAGTCTTATTAGTGTGAATTTGTGAAGTAGGTGTCCAGTGGCACAGTCCTGAGAGAGGTTCAGCTGCAGGCCAAATTTAGCCCCAGCCTCTACCCCTCTGGGGCCACCTGTTAAGATTCAGCAAGCAATCCACAGATGCTGTGCTTATAGTTGCCTCAAAAGGCTACAGCAGAAAACGAGGCCAGCTGCCTCCAGTGTGAGTCTAGATGATGCTCAACAAGGAGCACCTGACTCACTGAGGATATCCCTGGATGTGGCTTGGTTGGAGCCATGAGTTGGGGGAGGCAGAGTTTCAGGGAATCCTCTGGGCGGAGAGGCCTCTGTTATTGTTTGATGACATCACAGCTATGGCAGCGCTGTGTTCGGCATACTGGTAGTGGGGAGGGCTCAACAGGGAACAATGGATACCACCGGCACTTCTGTACAGAGTGAGTCTCGCTACGGCCCTCACTCCAACACTGTCTCCCTGTATGTCCTTGGTGCCCCCTTCACGCAGCCGAATGGGCACTGGTGCTCAGAGCAAGCAGGTCTGTCACCATGAAAATCCGCTCGTGGACGCGGCCCCTTTAAGAGTCTGCCATTACCGCAACCTCCGTCTCACTCAGCTGTTCCAGACCAGGCAGCCCCCCGTCCTCACCCCATTCTACCTTCTGTTGTTGCCGGGTGTTTTCTTGGATTTCTCCGTAGCTGTATGGCTTGTTCATCTAGATCCCAGGTGATTTTTCCTTGCTGCTGCTCCTTGTTTCCATCACAACTTTGATTTGGTTGCCAGAGGGATGAACAGAGCCTTTATCATCTACGCTATTTTTTTCCTCTCTCTCCCCTCCCCGTTTTTATCAAGATATAATTGACATACATTTTATGAGTTTCAGGTGTACAATATAATGATTCAATATTTATATATGTTGCAAAATGATCACCAAAATAAATCTAATTAACATCATCACCTCCTAGTTATTTTTTTTCTTGTGATGAGAACTTTTAGATTACTCTCCTAGCAACTTTCAAGTAAGCAATACAGTATTTAACTATAGTAGCCATGCTGT
>NW_011889434.1:194516-194935 GCF_000151845.1 Pteropus vampyrus | reverse complement strand
ATATTTTTCTCTTGCCTGATTGCACTCCTAGGACCTCCAATGTTATATTGAATAACAGTGGTGATAGTGCACAGCCTTGCCTTGTTCCTGATGTTAGAGGAAAGGTTTTTAGTTTTTCATCATCAAGTATAATGTTGGCTGAGGGTTTGTCATATATGCCCTTTATTATGTTAAGATCCTTTCCTTCTATATCGATTTTGTTATGTGTTTTCATCATAAATGGATGCCGTATCTTGTCAAAGGCTTTTTCTGAATCTATTGATATGATCATGATTCTTACTTTATAATTTGTTTATGTGGTGTATCACATTAATCAACTTGTGCATGTTGTACCATCCCTGTGCCCCTGGGATGAAGCCCACTTGATTGTGGTGTATAATCTTTTTAATATGTTGCTGTATTCGGTTCGCTAGTATCTT
>NW_011889434.1:190530-193123 GCF_000151845.1 Pteropus vampyrus | reverse complement strand
TGTATAATCTTTTTAATATGTTGCTGTATTCGGTTCGCTAGTATCTTATTTAGGATTCTTGCATCTGTGTTCATGACAGATATTGGCCTGTAGTTTTCTTTTTTTGTGTTATCTTTACCAGGTTTTGGTAGCAGGGTGATATTGGCCTCATAAAATGAGTTGGGAAGTATTGCCTCCTCTTCAATTTTTTGGAAGAGTATGAGGAGAATAGGTATTAAATCTTCTTTGAATATTTGTTAGAATTCACTGGTGAAGCCATCTGGTCCTGGACTTTGACTTTTTGGTAGGTTTTTGATGATTATTTCAATTTCCATACTGCTGATCGGTCTATTTAGATTTTCCAGTTCTTCTTGATTCAGTCTAGGAAGGTTTTATCCTTCTAAGTACTGGTCCATTTCTTCTAGGTTATTAAATTTGGTGTTATATACTTTTTCATAGTATTCTTGTATGATCTTTTGTATTTCTGCAATGTCTGTTGTAATTTCCCCTCTTTCATCCCTGATTTTGTTTATTTTTGTCCTTTCTCTTTTTTCTTCAGTGAGTCTAGCCAGGGATTTGTCAATTTTATTAACCTTCTCAAAGAATCAGCTCTTTGTTGCATTTATTTTTTCTATTGTTTTGTTGTTGTTGTCGTTGTTTGTTTGTTTGTTTTCAATTTCATTTATTTTGGCTCTAATCTTGATTATTTCATTTATTCTGCTGACTTTAGGCTTCATTTGTTCTTCCTTTTCTAGGTTTTTTTTTTTTTTTAAGATGAAGTGTTATGTTGTTTATTTGGTCCTGTTCTTGTTTTTGGAGATAGGCCTGTAACGATATGAACTTTCCTCTTACGACCACTTTTGACATGTCCCAAAAGTTTTAATATGTTGCACTATCATTATCATTTGTTTCTATGTATTTCTTGATCTCTCTTTTTATCTCTTCTGACCCAGTTATTCTTCAGTAGTGTGTTGTTTAATCTCCATGTATTTGTGGTTCTTCCTGATTTCTTTTTGCAGTTGATCTTTAGTTTCAAAGCACTATGATCAGAGAATAAGGTTGGTATGATTTCAACCCTCTTATATTTGTTGAGGCTATTTCTGTGTCCCAGTATGTGGTCGATTCTTGAGAATGTTCCATGTGTACTAGAGAAGAATGTATAAGCAGCTGTTTGGGGATGGAAGGTTCTGTAAATGTCAATTATGTCCAGTTGGTCTAATATGTCATTGAAGAATGTTATTTCTTTATTGATTTTCTATTTGGATGATCTGTCCATTTCAGACAGTGGGGTATTTAGGTCCCCTACTACAATAGTGTTTTGGTCTGTTTTTCCCTTTAGTTCTGTTAGTAATTGCTTTACATATTTCGGGGCTCCCTGAATGGGAGCCTAGATATTAATAAGTGTTATGTCTTCTTGGTACACGATTCCCTTCATCATTATGAAGTGTCTCTCAGTATTTTTCTTTACCTTTTTTATTTTGAAATCTATTTCATCTCATATTAGTACCGCTACTTCCGCTTTTCTCTGAATGCCATTTGCTTGAAATAGCATTTTCCACTCTTTCACTTTGAGTCTATATTTGTCTTTGGAGCTGAGATGTGTCTCCTGGAAGCAGCATATGGTTGAGTTTTGTTGTTTGATCCATTCTGCAACTCTGTGCCTTTTTATTGGTGAATTCAGTCTATTTACATTTAGGGTGATGATTGAAATATGGGGTCTTCTTATAGCCATTTTATCTTTTGCTTTCTGGTAGCTCAGTGTTCCCATTGCTTCCTTGTCCTTGTGTTTCTGTTTTCTTTATTTTGGTTGTCTTTTGTGGATTTTCCCTCTGGTCCTTCTTATTTTGTTATATACTTTGGTTCTGAATCTTCTGTGTGTGGTTACCATTACGAATATGTAAAAGATAGTTATATATATACAGTCGTCCATTTTCTTCTGTGCATGCCTTATCTCCATTTCCCTTTGCGAATTTGGATCTTTGAATCCTCCCCTTTTCAGTCATTGTTATCTCAATTTGTCCCAATGTATGCTGAATGTTCATTACTTTCTTGCTATAGCAAATCTCTTCTTATTGTTTAAGCTTATAATGCTCTGTTCTTAGTAAGGGTTGCACTCCTCTGCTTCTATCAGCCTGCTAGTCACCTTCCTCATAATTATGTTTTGTTTTGTTTTGTTTTTTATCATTTTGTTTGAAGTGAGCTGACCCCTTTCAGTATTTCCTGTAGTATAGGCTTCCTAGTGGAGAATTCCCTCAATTTTTGTATGTCTGGAAAGGTCTTGATTTCTCCTTCATATCTAAAGGAGAGCTTGGCTGGATACATTATTCTAAGCTGGTAGTTCCTTGCACATGATAGTTTGAATATTTGATTCCACTCCTTTCTGGTTTGTAAGGTTTGTGCTGAGAAGTCCGATGATAATCTAATGGGTTTTCCTTTATAAGTTACTAATGTTTTTGTTTTATTTGAGAAGATATTCTTCTCTGAAACACATATCTTTGCAAATTCATGTGGGAGTTATTTAAAAGATAAGAAAATGCAGGTTCCTTGGCATTTTCTATATAAGCAATTATATCATCTGAAAATAGTTTTACTTTTCTCTCTCTCTCTCTCTCCT
>NW_011889434.1:185944-189901 GCF_000151845.1 Pteropus vampyrus | reverse complement strand
CACATAAACACACACACTCACACACACACACATATTTAATTTGGTAGATTACATTGGCTGCTTTTTGAATATTGAATCAGACTTGCATCCTTGGAATGAACCTCATTTGGTCATGGCGTGTACACATCTACACCCTGCATATTTTGATATACTATGTTCTCAGGTCAAAAATATTTTATAATTCCCTTTATGTGGTCTTTATTGATCCATGGATTTATAACCATATTGTTTAAATTTCAAACATTGGAGACTTTTCTGATATCTTCCTGTTATCTATTATTAACTTAATTCAGTTGCCAGCAGTGACCATACTCTGTATGATTTGAATCCTCATATTTTTGAAACTTGTTTATTTTAAATAATATGGGCAAATGTTATTGAATCTTCCATGTTTCCTTGCAAATAATATTTATTCTCCTGTTGGCTGACTGTTCTACATGATTCAATTAGGTGAAGTTAGTCAATTGTGTTCAGTTTTATTTTTTAATTGATAGGTTTTATTTTTAGAACAGTTTTAGTTTTACAGAAATAGTAAATCGAAAGTACAGAGAGTTCCTATACACACTCACCTCTCCAACAGATTCCCTTATTATTAACATCTTGCATTAGCATGTTACAATCGATGAGCCAATATAGATACATTATTATTAACTAAAGTCCATAGTTTATATTAGGGTTCATTCTTTGTATTGTACATTCTATGGGTTTTGACAAATGTATAATGACAGATATCCAGCATTATAGTATCTTATAGAATAGTTTCACTGTCCTAAAAATCCCGTGTGCTCCAGCTATTCATCCTTGCTTTCTTCCCCTTCAACCCCTGGCAACCATTCACTGTCTCCATAATTCTGTCTTCTCCAGAATGTCATACAGTTGGAATCATACACTATGGAGCCTTTTCAGACTGGCTTCTATCACTTAGCAATATGCATTTAAGTTTCCTCCATGTCTTTTTTTTGTGGCTGGATAGCTCCATGCATTTTATTGCTGAATAATATTCCATTTATGGATGAACCACAGTTTGTTTATCCATTCACCTATTGAAAGACATTCTGGTTGCTCCCATGTTTGGGCAATTATAAACTGCTATAAACATTTGTGTGTGTGCAGATTTTTGTGTGTTGATGTTCAAGTTTTTATATCCTTACCTTTTTTTTTTTTTTTTTTCTACTTGCTCCATAATTTATTGGGAGAGGAGCACTGAAATCTACAACTGTAAGATTTATCTGCCTCTCTTTTCAGTATTGTCAGGGTTTGCTTCAAGCATTTTGAAGCATATTTATTATTGGGTATAATGTATTTAAGATTTTTATGACCTCCTGGTGAATTAATCCTTCTATTATTATAAAAATGTCCTTGTTTTTCTGTAGTAATATTGCTTGTTCTGAAGTATGCTTTGCCTAATATTAACATAACAACTCTGCCTTTCTTAAGATTAGTGTTTTCTTTCATATATACTTTTCTACCCATGCGTTTAGCCTGTGTCTTTATACTTAAAGTCTATATCTTGTAGAGAGCATATATTTGAGTCTTGCTTTTTCACCTAGACAATCTAGCCTTTCAATTGATCACGACACTTATGTTTAATGAAACTTTCAACAGAATTTGGTTCAAATTTACCATTTTGCTGGGGATTTTTTATTTCCCTCTTTTTGTATTTTTCTCTTTTTCTGTCTTCATTTGGATTACTTGAACATTTTAGTAATTTATTTTATCTCCTCTGTTGGCTTGTTAATATACTATGCTTTATTTTAACTAGTTTCTTTGGAATTTTCATACTGTATTTTTAACTTATTATTATCTACTTCCAAAGAGTAATTTAGCTCTTCTTATATAAATATAAGAATCCTACAGCAATCACATTCCATTTTTTCTCTTTTTTTGTGTGTTATTTTTGTCATATATTATACTGGTACATATCAAATACATTCCACAATGCATTTACCTTATATTAGCTTTAAAATAATCTTTAAAAATATTGAACACTGAGAAAGATTATAATTACTTACATATTTCCCATACCTGGTGCTCTTCAGTTTAGTCCTTTGCACAGATTCAAGGTTCCATCTACAATTGTTTTTCTACAGTTGGAAATACATTTTAAAAAATATTTCTTGTATTGCTGGTCTACCAGCAGCAAACTGTTTCAGGCTTTGCTAAATACAAAAGCATTTTATCATCATTTTGAAGAACATTTACACAGAATATCAAATTCTAGTTTGACAATTTTTTATTTTCTTTAGCACTTCCAATATGTCTTTCCATTGTACTCTGGCTTGCATCGTTTCTAAGTAATCTACACATGGTGATTTTTACCTTGGCTTTCCTTTATGTTTTGCAGTGGCTTCTAGGATTTTCTATTACTAGTTTTCAGATGTTTTCTCATTATATGCTTTAGGGTGGCCCTATTTGTATTTATTCTGCTTGGATTCTCAGGGTTTCTTGAATCTTTCAGTTTTTAGTTTTCCTTAAATTTGGAACACTTCCTGCCATTATTTTTTCAAATGTTTTTTTCTGTTTTCTAATTATAGATATATTAGATATTTTGACGTTATTCCACAGAACACTGAGGAAGCTCTTAATTGTGTTTGTTGCTATGTCAGTCAACTCAATGATGTTTTCTTCTGAGGTATCTAATTTGCTGTTAATCACAATAAATAAAATTTTCATTCAGAAATCGTATTTTTAATCTCTAAAACCTCCATTTGATATCTTTTATATATGCCACTTAAAGCATTATTATACTAGTAGTATTTTCCTTTAAATCCTTGGGCTTATTTATAATAGCTACTTTAAATCTTTGGATGCTAATTTCATCATTGTTGTAATCTCTGGGTCTGTTTCTGTTGACTATTTTTTCCTCATGATTATTTGTCACATTTCTACTATTTTCATATTACTAGTAATTTTTTATTAGACTCTGGACATGGTGAATATTTATGTGGTTGAATATCTGGATTATATTTTCTTCTATTAAAGTTTGCTGGATTTCATTAAACAGGTAGATCATTTAACTCTTTTGAGGCTTATCTTTAAACTTTTATCAGACATGTTTACAGTAGGTTTTACTCTAAGGTTATTTTACTACTAATACTAAAATATTTTCCTTCTGAAGACTCGACTGAATGCCCCCATTGTTCAAGGAAGACTCTTTAACTTGGCTGATGACAACTGAATGATTTCTCCCATGCACAAAATCTGGTAATTTTTCAACTTACACCTCTCCAGTTATTCAATAGTTGTTTGCTGGGTTCTATATATGTGAACAAGGTCGAATATGTTAATAATTTTTTAAAATCTTTGATATCCTTACTGATATTTTTCTGATATAGTATTAATTACCAAGAAACTTATAATATTCTTTCTCACTATAATTATGGAATTTTCTACTTGTTCTTTTATCCTGATTTTTTTTTCTGCTTTATGTCTTTAGGAACATAGAATTAAAGGATTACAATAACTTCCTGGTGAATCGATCCTTTTTTCTTTATTAAATGTCCCTCTTTGTCTATATAATGCCCATTGCCCTGAATTCTACTTTGTTTGATATTTAAAAAGCAACACCAGCTTTCTTATAGATACAATGTACATAATAACTTTCAACATACTCTTAGGTTTCTCTTTTCTCAGTTCTTATATTTAATGTGAATCTTATATAACTATGCTATCATTTTACTTTTACTTGGAATAGTAGGGGACGGAGTGGAGATGTAGACCCAACTAGAACTGACAGGTTCTAGCCCTTGCTTGTAGACCCTGAGCTATATTTCTTTCTTAAATATTGCAAGTCCTCTCTCTTCTCAGTCTCCATGTTCTCCTTGGCTGGTGTCATCCACTTCTGCAGTTGTCACTACAGTCTTAGTGATGAGGACACCCAATTTCACATCTCTACCCCAGACCACTCTCTGGCCCTACAAACTCTAATCCACTTCTCTAGTGGAACTCACCTCCTTG
>NW_011889434.1:172065-185249 GCF_000151845.1 Pteropus vampyrus | reverse complement strand
CACAGCTCCCTTTAGAAGAAACAATAAGGTTGGGATTTGCCACTACTAAAATATCTAGAAAAACAACAATTTAAAAAATTATATTTAAGAAAATATGTAACTGTCTCCAGCTGTTCTAATCAGTGTTTTAATGGATTTATTATTTGTTTTTTGAGAGGTTGAGCACACTGATTCTGGAGCCCAGCAGTTTTGGCTACATCCAGGCTTTGCAACTTAGTAGCTGTACAACCTCTGGCAATTTGTTTAACTTCTATGTTCCTCGGCTTCCTCCTATGTAGGGTGGGGACATTGATAGTATAGCCCTCACAGGTTTCTTTTGAAGAATGGATTGATCAGTACCTGTAAATAGCTTAGGACACTGGAACATGGTGCACACTGAAAGTATGTTATGAATATTGTTATCGTTTTTCTGCATATTCCAAATGAACGTGATAACGTATATATTCAGAATTATTTTAATGGCAATACGATTAGAACTGTACAAAAAAATAAAATAACTGCCATTGAAGAAAATAACAAAAAAAATTACCTTTAATCACACATCCATTCCCAAATGTCATCAGTCATGGATTCTTTTATGTTTTTTTCTATTTGTGTGTGCATATTCCCATATATAGTTATACACCTTACTTTCTTGAATTCAGTCTCTCTCCTCTATTGCAAAACTTTTGATCCCTGTTGCAACAGTCTTGAGTAAAGTCTTCCTTGCTGTTTTTAACAAGTATCTAGTGCATTTTTTTCTTTTAAGTTACAATGCAAAATTTTTATTCATGTTTTAGTTTGCTACGTCATCCTGCTCCTGCTAGGTTCCTTGGGAAATGCAAGTCTTTGCCTCTAAGGAAATGAAGTGACTTGCTTGTTCTTTAATCAAGGGTAGAACAGGGCTAAAGACCTGAGGGTGTCCATAGTCACAATGGCCACCTTAAGCATTTATTCAAAATATATCAGGATTTCTGCTCCTGTCCAGTATAGAGTAAGAGAAACTGGTATTACCTTCCAAACTTAATAAACTGGATTAAATCTATGAGCCAACTGTTCTCAAGACACTGGACATCAGGCAACAGAGGTAAGCCATCTGTGAGAGACTGGAAACAAATGAGGTTATTCTTATGATTGCCCCAACCTACTTCCTGGAGAAAGTTTTAAGGCCTCAATGCAGAGACTAGTAATTCAGAGAGAACCCAGTGGTTTCCCACAGCTTAGGATAAGAAGTTGAGAATCTGGGGAATCTAAGGCAGCTAAGGTTTGCAGGACAGAGTACCACGAAAGAAAGAGTTCACAGAGAAAGAATTTAGGAGATCTGCAGAGGATCCCCCTTGAATATTTACCTGAGTATTGGTCATTACATGCCTGCGAGGAAACTACCCCAGAGCAGGAAAAGAATTACCCCAAATGATTAAAGGGAACAATTTTCTTAAGTTCACACATATTTGGGAATAGAGCATGTTCCTACTAGCCAGACTTGAAGACCTCATAATTCATGGGATATAAACCAGAGTACTCAGAGGGTTTTTCCTCTTTAGTGGGATATGATTAACCCTAAACTAAACACTACTCGAGTCTTGCTTTACAAAAGTGAAAAATCAAGAACCTAAAAACGTCAAACTGTTTACAAGCAACTTAACTATGTCCCAGAATAGAAATCAATATGTTTACTGGGATAAAAAAAATATCTGGCAATCAATAGATAAAAATCACAATGTCTACCATCCAATCAACAATCACGAGGCATGCAAAGCAGCAGGAAAACCTAATGCATCATCAGAAGAAAAATCAATCACAACTTATCAAGAAATTACAAAGATGGTAGAATTAGACAAGGGCATTAAAACAGATATTATAACTGCATTGCATGTGTTCAAGAAGCTGGAGAGAAGACTGAATATGTTTAGTGGAGACATGGAATATAAAAAATATATAAAAGCCTCAAATTGAACATCTATAGATAAAAACTACAATGTCTGAAATGAAAAATATGTTAGATGGGGTTAATTGCAAATTAGACATGGCAAAAGAAAAGATTATTGAACTCAAAGACATAGGAATAGAAACAATTCAAAATGAAACAGAACAAACTGGAAAAAAGAATGAATAGAGAGGAGAGTAAAAAAAAAGAATGGCATAGCAGATAGAGGATTTCATCCCTCTTGCAACCAAATCAAAGATATGACAGAAACACAGAACAAACAGTAAGGAGAGTCGCCTGGGATCTAGACAAACAAGCCCTAAGATAAGAAATCACCCTGCAACAGCTGGAGGTAGGATGGGGCGAGGATGTGAGGCTGCCCGGTCCCAAGCAACTGAGTAGGATGGAGGCAATGGCAGCGGCAGACGCCTCTTAAAGGGGCCACGTCCGTGAGTGGACTTTCACGGTGACAGACCTCCTCGCTCTGAGCACCAGCACTGGGGTGGCTGCTCGGGGGACACCAGGGACTTCCAGGGGGACATTGAGTTGTTGAAGTGAAGGCCTGAGGCAAAGATCTCTCCCTGGCAGAAGTGCCAGCGTTATCCATTGTTCCTCTGTTGAGCCCTCCCCACTCCCACTGTGTGGACACAGCGCCGCCATAGCCATGAAGTCATCAAATTGGATAATAGAGATTGCTCTGCCCAGAGGATTGCCTGACATACCGCCTCCCCCAACTTGTGGCCCTACCCAAGCCACATCCAGGTGTGTCTTTGGCGAGTCAGGTACTCCTTGCTGAACAGTACCAAGTCTCATACTGGTGGCAGCTGGCCTCGGTTTGTGGTGTGGCCTTTTGAGGCAACTACAAGCACAGCATCTGTGCATTGCTTGCTGAATCTTAACGGGTAGCTCAGGAGGGGCAGAGGCTTGGGCCGAATTTGGCCTGCACTTGATCCCCTCTCAGGACTATGCTACTGGACACTTACTTCACAAATCCATACTAATAAGACTGAGAGACTTAGGAGCTTTGCTTAGTACATAGAAACAGACATGGAAAGGCAGCCAAAATGGGAAGGCAAAGAAGCAGAAACTACATGAGAGAACAGAACAGAGATCCAGAAATAATGGAGTCAAGCAATCTAACAGATGCAGAGTTCAAAACACTGGTTATAAAGATGCTCAATGAATTTAGGGGAAGTGTAGATGAACTCAGTGAGAACTTTCACAAAGAGATAAAAATGGAAATGGAAATTATAAAAGAGAACCAGTCAGAAATGAAGAACACATAATCTGAGATGAAGAGTATACTAGATGGAATAAACAGAGTGGATAAAAAAGAAGATCAGACCACCAATATAGAGGATGAGGAAGCTGAGGACATTCAATCAGAATGTCAAGAAAAAAGAAGCCAAGATTATAATAATAATTTAAGGAGCCTATGGGACACTATTAAATGTAAAAAATATCCGTGTCATTGTGGTACCTGACGGGAAACGAGATGTTGAAGAGCTATTTGAAGAAATAATGTTGGAAAACTTCCCTCACCTGGTGAGAGAAATACACATAAAACCCCAGGAAGTCAGAGAGTCCCAAGAAAGAGGAACCCAAAGAGGCCCACACCAAGACATATGACCATTAAAATGCTAAAGGTTAAATACAAAGAGAGAATCTTAAAAGAAGCAAGTGAAAAGCAGTTATTTACCTACAAGGGAGCACCATAAGTCTGACAGCTGTTTTCTCAAAAGAAACCATGCAGGATAGAAGGGCTTGGCACAAAATATTCAACGTGATGAAAACCCAGGATCTACAACCAAGAATTCTTTATCCAGCAAAGCTGTCATTTAGAGTTAAAGGACAGATGAAGAACTTCCCAGACAAAAAGAAGCTAAGGGAATTTATGAACACCAAGCCAGTATTACAGGAATTGCTGGAAGAACTTCTTTAAGAAGAAAAAAACATGTATCAAAAACAGGAATAAAGAATGGTAATAACTACATTCCTATCAACAAGTTCTGCATATAGAAAAGAATTAAGTGCTCATACCAAAAGATAGAGTGGCTGAAAGGATAAGAAAACAAGACCCCTACATATGCTGCCTACAAGAGACTCACTTCAGATTAAAAGACACGCATAGACTAAAAGGAAGGAGATGGAAAAAGATATTGCCTTGATGGTCCTAGAAGGTATTGTGCTGAATGAAATAGGTCAGAGAAAGACAGACATTGCATGATTTCACGTACATGTGGAATCTAAAGAAGAAAATCATCATCATCTAAAACAACAAAAGAGAAAATAAACTCACAGATACAGATATTTTGAGGGCTACCAGATGGGAGGGGGGTTGGGAGGATGGCAAAAAGAAACCGGCAAGGGGATTAAGAGGTACAAATGGATAGTTGCAGAACAGACATGGAGATGTAGAATATAGCATGGGAAAGATGGTTAATGTTGTAATAAATATGTAAGGGGGAAGAGGGGTACTAGATTTAGTGGTGTGATCGCTTTGAGAGTTATGTGGATCTCTGATTACCAGGGTGTACAACTGAAACTGATATATTATTGTATGCCAACTATAATTGAAAAAAAAAACTCATTGAATTGTACAATGTAAATAGAAGCAACTAATTGTCTATATTTCAATAAAGCTGGAAAAAGAAAATGAATAGAGCATTACCGAGTTGTGGGACAACCATACTGATAATCATGTTAAATGGAAATGGTCTAAGCCCTCTAATTACATGGCAGAGATTGTCAGAGTGAATAAAAACCAGACTGAGCCCCTAATATCTGCTGAATGCTATGGAGAAGAGAGGATTGGTTGTACACACACACACACAAAACCCAAAACATGTACTGAGAAAAAGGTCTTTTTGACAAAAATAATAATGCCATCCATGGTCCAGGCATCATTAAGATAGTACTCACCTAAGCCAGAACAACTCTAAGTCAGGTAGAATACCTTTACACACAGCTCTATAGGAGACAAACTGGAATACTGACACACTGAGTTGTCCAGAGAAATCTGTAGTGATGGCAGGAGGAGGGGAGGTGGGAGTGGCTTACCACAGTAGAGGAATGGAGTTGGCTTGTGACACATAGTTTGGATGTTACTTCCAAAATACTGAGGGGAATCTGAAGGATTTGGGTCTTGCATGTGCAGATGAATATAAGAAGCAGTTAAACACAGTTTACATGCTCTTTACTTCTTTTGGTTCTCACAGCAGCCCTGGAAATGATTATCTCCATTTTACCAATGAACAGAGTAAAATGAACTTTCATGGTAGCAACTACTAAGTTCACATTACTAGCTAAAGGATTCAGAAGTATTTGAAATTCATTATTTTTGTTTGTTGTTGCTTATTCAAAAAGTTTTCAAGCTTTTCACTGTCTTTAAATTGACACATTTAGTTTGCTTCCTCTTTTAAAAATCAAACTTTAATAGAGGTTATTATTTAGATTACTATTGTTTTTAACAATTTTCTTAATACATTTTCTCTTCTGTTCCAAAGCAACAATAAAAACCACTTTAGAATTTATATTTTACAATCAAAAACACAATAAAGCTCTTTTCATTTGTGGGAAAATGATTATTTTTTTAATTGGCATACATCTGAAGATTTCTCTTCACATTAAATTCATCAAAGTTTAGTTTCACTAAATAGAAAATACATCTCATTAGTTAAAGGAAAGAATAAATTTCTAAACAGTAACTGTAACTTTTAAAACAATGTTTGGGGCAAAGTCGAATGTACAAATAAATATTAAGAGTTTTACATTTATACGAATGCCTTATTTATTTGGTTATATGTATTGCTTCGAAAGCCTTCCAACTGGTTATGCATGAGATAATTACATGCTATCTGCTTAAAAATTTTAAAATGGGATCTTTTACATTTCATTCACGTAATCCAGTGTTTTCTCTACTTTTAAGTTTCAAAATTAAATAGTTCTGCCCTGCTGTATAAATAAATGGATTCACTTAATGTTCCCAAATTTGCCAAGTGAGAGTGGACTTGTTGAAAGGTGGTAACTGTTATTTTCAGTTTTGAAAATCAGGAGCTAACTGAAAGTTAGTCAAATGTGATCTAATTATATTTGATGAGTGGAGAGGAGAGATATAAAATAAAACAAACACCTTTTCACGAAGATGGCACCAAAAGCCAAGAAGGAAGTCCCTGCTCCTCCCAAAGCCAAAGCAAAGGCTTTGAAGGCAAAGAAAGTAGTGTTGAAAGGCGTCCACAGCCACAAAAAAATAGAAGATACACATGTCACCCACCTTCAGACGGCCCAAGATACTGTAGCTCCGGAGGCAACCCAAATATCCTCGGCAGAGCGCCCCCAAGAGAAACAAAATTGACCACTGTGCCATCATCAAGTTCCCTCGACTACCCAGTCAGCCATGAAGAAGACAATACAACAATACATTTGTGTTCATTGTGGATGTCAAGGCCAACAAACATGAAAACAAACAGGCTGTGAAAAAGCTCAATGACATTGACATGGCCAAAATCAACACTCTGATCAGGCCTCATGGAGAGAAGGCACATGTGCAACTGGCTATGATGCTTTGAATGTTGCCAACAAAACTGGGATCATCTAAACTGGGTCCAGTTGGCTAATTCTAAATATAAAAATTTTTCACTGTAAAAAAATAAATAAATAAAATAAAACAAACATAAACTAAACATGTCGCATTGGCAGGGGCTTTGCAAGAGGAAGCATTCGTCTTAAGAGGTTCTGAGCCTGGCTTTATCATAACTGAATAAAGGATAATGATAAAAAAATTTTATAAAAGTATTTTCTTTGGATGATTGGATTATGGGGTTGTTTATATTCCTTCTATCGTCTGCATAATCCAAATATGTACAATGATTTTATGTTACATAATTATAAAAAGTATTACATTTAAAAATGTTTCTCATTAAAATTTTTAAAATGAGCATAAATAAACCAACCATAACACTCAATATTGTTGTTATATATTACTTTAGATAAATTAAAGTTGTTTATTTAACATTAATAATTAATAAAATAATAATTAAATATCCATCGCATTAGGCACTGTGCTAGAAACTAAGTTCCAGGGTGATTAACACAAAAATCATTGTAAAAGGGCACAGGCTTGCATAGAAATACATGCCTAACTTACTTAATAATTTTATAATTATTATAAATTTATTATTAATAATAGATTCATAATGCATTCATTTAATAGGATATTTGGGAAGAAAAATGTACTGGCTTAAATATAGACATACGCATTGTTTATTGAAATTCAAATTTAGAAATCTTGTTATTTTGGAAAGGTATGTTCACTGTGGTATCAAACAAGGTAATTTAGATCCTAATGTTTATGAAATAGTATAATCACTGTCAGTGTTTTTCTATGCTTGTGCTGTCAAAACTCAGATGCATCACAATCTCCTGAAGAACAGTCATTTCCTGATCAGGTGATTTGGGAATGACAATGGGGATTGAGAGTAGGAAGGGCACCCAAGTGTCAGCATTTTTAACATTTTCCCTAGGTGATGCAGGTAAGTGGTCTGTGTTTACATAAACACTAGCATATACAAGGTTCAAAATAAAAAACTATAGATTTTAGTTTAGAGAATTTTCTTGCTATGTTCCTTTGGAAATTAAAAGTAGTACTTTCCAGGTAAGTAATTACTTGTCTTAGGCCATTTAATTATAAAGGACAGTTAGGAGCAGCATTTATGGGTTCCAAACTCCATATAGTTTATTATCAATCAAAACAATTAATAATTAAATATGTCAGGCACTACACTAGAAACTGAGCTCAACGGTGATTAAGACAAAACGTTTGTCTTGAGAAGGGCACACACTCACATAAAACTGATAATGCCAAATATTTAGTAATGTTTTTAGGAACTTTCAAAGCAGTTTCATGTTTCAGGTGTGGAAAGGCTAGAAATGGGAATGTTTCAGCTATAAAATGTGTTCCCCTAATGTAATTTACATGTCTTCTGGGTAAGTCTGTCAAACTGGTTGGGCAGGCCTGCCCAGATGCTCTTTTGAGAAAATCTCCACAAAGGGAAGAAACACAGACAAAACAAAACTTTCAGCTTGTTTTGGTCATTTCAAGTAGTGCTATTCTGGACACACCATCCTGGACAGACTATACTGAGACATCTAGATGTATCTCCTGAGTTAGGCCCCAGTGTGTTCATGTCTGAGTTCTTTGAAGAGGGGCATAAAAACCAAAAAAGGGCTATTTTGTTAAGAACTAAGGTAAGACCAAGAACCATGGGAATGATGTTCAGTTGGATAAATTTAACTCTAAAGTGACGAGAAAGGCATTCTCCACACTTCTACAGGAGTCAAAGGGCGATTTAGCTCACCAGGGACTCCAGAGACATCTGGGTTTATCTTGAGGATTCTAGCACATCAGCAACAACAATCGCAAATATCAAAGGAATGGCAAGGTAGAACCCACCTATTTTTGCCCTCTGGACTTGACAACCAGTGAAAATTCCCTTTAGTCCTTCCCACATACCTGATGCAGGTCAGGGTCCCATTAAATGCTGGGGAGTGCACAGGAAGTAGCCCAACAGAGTTCCACACCTCATCTATTCCACCCAGCAGCCCTGTAAAGCAAGCATTATTCCCCATTTTACAGTAGAGAAGACTGATTCTTAAAAGGAATGTATCTGTACTAAAGGGTTTATTCCTCCAGCTTAGACTTGAAGATAAAGTTCACTCCTCTTTAAGTTTGTTGAACCAGTTATTATGTACCTGTAATACATTCAGACTCGTTGAAAAATTGTTTTCATTGCTTCTAAAACTCGATAATTAAAGGAAAAGGACTCACATATTATCTGACCACAGAGAAACGTGCCCCAGTTAACACCCTGGGGATTTGATTCCGATTTTTTAGAGGGTTCGTATATGTTTTTCAATAAGACAATAAATGTATAAATTGCTTTTTAATTGCTTTATTAACTTTACATTTTTTCCATGCAAATGGGTGAAACTACTGTTGACAGAAACTTAAGACTGGGTGTCAAGGCAATCTCAGATTAGAAGCTGGTAATACAGAACCCACCTGACACATGAACATAAGGTTCACAGCAAACAGATCAGTAAAGGCAGTATCAGGAAATGTAAGAAATAAGAAAACAACAGTGGGAATCACAGTATTATTCTCACAGAAAATGGCAGGAGTTAAGGCATAAGGCAAAATTCATCGTGATGGTCATGGTGATTAGAGAGCTCCTCCATAAGGATACGCAGACAATTCCTCAACTGCAGCTCCCTAAGTTTTCTCCTGATTTCTCTCATCTCCTCCATGAACATTTCCATATCATCTCCATCTCCACCCATCCCATCATTGACCTGCCTATTGGGTATGGCCCATCGGAAGTTAGGGGCAAGTCGGCGAGCCTGTCCCCGTCTATTATTTCCTGCTGGCTGGTGGCCTTCGACCCCTCCCAAACGGCGGTCTTCCTCTCCATTCTGCATGTGCTGCTCCATTTCTTCGTTTTCCTGGTGGATATTTGCCATGATGAGATTTTTTCCTGGTTGTTTTTCTTTGAACACAAGTAAGACAAAGGCAAGGAGAGACTAAATGCTTTGGTGCACTAACCAGTAGGATTCAGAGCCCTGATATCAAAGGTTTAAAATTTTTTTCCCCCTTACGAGAGTCGCGCGCCCTCTAGCGGGCCTCCAATTCGAGCCCTTCCCTCCTGTTCTCCTTTTCCCTCCTTCCCCCAAAGCCCACCATTTTTCCCTTCCCAGAATTCTTTCCCAGAGCTCGACAGACACCAAAATGGAGGACTGGGGACGGGGAACGGGGAACGGGGAACTTGGGGGGGGGCGTCTCAAACTGAACCCTGCGCCCGCCTCCCCCCAACCCCGCCACGGTCCCCCACACCCACCTGGGCCTATCCTTGCTGTCTCCTCCTCCTCTTCTGGATTGTCGCCGCGAGTGCGCCGCTGGACACTTGACAGAGACCCGCAGACCTGCAGAGGGTCGGGGTGAGGGAGCCGGAGCCGCTGCAGCCGAGCGCCGGGCGTGCACCCGCCGCCGCCAGTCCCCTTCTCCGCCCCGGCTCCCCCCACCCCCCAGCCCCGGCCACCCTCTGGGTTCACCGTATTCCTGCAGGAACTCAGGGGTGATTTTCCATCGCTGAGTTGCTCTGCTGCCCTCGCTGGAACCCTGCCGCCCCAGCACCCCTCCCCAGGGGGGTCCCTATTTCAAGAATTCCGGGGGTGGAGGAAGTCGGCGGGGACCGCTGCGCTGATCTCCGGCGCCGGCCTCCGGGATTGGCGGGCGGCTGCCGTCCGGGTCTCCGAGCGGCCCCGGGCCCTTACCTGCTCGGCTTTCCCCGGGCCCGATGCCAGCCCGCCGTGCGCAGGGCAGCGGGGAGCTGGTACCCAAACAGGAGTGACGACTGCACCGAAGGCTGCGTCGCTCTGCAGCTCCAGGTCACGTGAAGGCCTCGCGTCACCAACGAGCTCGCCCCCCAACTCCCGAGGCCAGTGCTGCAGGAGCTCGCCTCCCCTCCCCCGCTTCGTGCACACGCACAGACAACCCCCTCCTCCTGTTTCTGCGCGGGGCCCCAGCGAGCACCGCCCTGTCACTCATTTCGGTCTTCTCCAATCTGAGGGCCCACAAGTGGCATCACCTCCCTGTGGTTGGAGTTTGTCCTTCTCTGTTTACCTAGGAGGGTCTGCAACACTCTTCGCCCCTCCCATTCCCTCCCATTCCCTCCCCAGGCCTTGCTTTTGTCGTTTTCTGCTGTCTAGCGTCTTCTCGCTGGCCACCTTCCCGCTCCCTCCACACGCCATGCACAAGCACAGCCACCTTTGCCCACCTCGTCCCCTGAATTCATACCCTTCTAGGAAATTTAGAATGAGGGTTGGGGTGAGGAGGGAGTGTCAGAAAGAGGCAAGGAGATAGAGCGGGTTGTATATAACCTTCCCAATAATTTCTTTATTTCTTTTTTTAAAACATCGCGGTTCCTCACAAAACTAAAAATTGCGAGGTTTAGTTTTTGAAAGAAATGCTTTATTCTGCAGAATGAAGAACTTGTATTGTTTAATTATGTTCACCTGTACCACACAGGAAATATTTTTTTCTGGCTCCATACAACATCAAATTACTTAAAACATACTAGCTTCTTTCAGAATTTCATTTTGAGAAAAGGGAGGCATCTTCCTGAACATAGTTAGCTTTTTCAAAATGATCTGTAAATTTTCAAGAAGTCCAGTTGTCAGATCTCGGCCATTTTATGTAAATTTGTGTGATGTTCTTTATACCAGTCTTTGGAGAAAAGGAGCCTTTTTATTTCCTGCTCTTCTTTCCAAACTGTCCAAACCACCTCTACAAATACTTCCGTAGAATGATCTCAGACGTTAAATATATACTATGCAGAAGTCAGTTCCAAAGCTATCTGACTTTTGATGTGAATGTTTCAAAAAATATTAAAAATAAGCCAGGGTACGCGAAGCGACTAAACTTCAGACTGAAACTCACCTTGAGTGTAAGCTTGCTTTCCTTCCTCCAACTTGAAATAACTTTTAAAAAAAAATCAAAGCTAGAAAATAGAGAGCTCTTTAGGAAAGTGGTATTACTTTAAAAAATATTTAGTAGGTGGTTGTGATAAAGGAACCAAAAGAGTTGTGTGCACGGAGGCAAGACAAGCCAGAAAAATGCTTATTACCTCTATGTTTGGCTCTAAACCTCTATGTAATCTCCTGTCCTGCTAAATTAGCTGGCACATTGAATAAAGGAAGAGTATATGCGTAGTGCATAAATAATTTGAGATTTTGGAGATATATAAAAATGACATGTATGTGCTTTTAGAGCTATACAGTGGCAACGAAGAGTCACTGCCACCAATCTAATGCCAACAGGAGTCCCCAGTCCGGACCACGGTAAAAAAGAGAGACTTTATTCAGGTGAACATTTTGCAAAACAGGCAAATACAGCCTCAGGTGGAAACAAAGTGTGCTACCCCAGACAAAGGGGAGGCCACTTCTACGTAAAAGTGCCTGCCCTGGTCCCTCTGCGGTCCATTTTTATTCAAATGAGGAATCCAAATTTCCACAGTTTGATTGGTCCAAATAGCACTGTCCTGATTGGTCAGAATTGTGTGTCCTGATTGGTCATTATGGAGCTGCTCTGATTGGTTGGTAGAGATGTAAATGAGGTTATAGCTGCACAGCTTCAATTGGACTGGAACATGTCTCAGTCCATTGGACGAAATACGATTCCAGGAACTCCTTTATAAGGATGGGCTCAGCCAAGAGGAACGCAGTACAGTGGGCTTGGCAGCTTATTATGCAGTGTTCCTTAGTGTACAGTGTGTGGTGAGAGGCCTTTGTAAGCAATGGCTGCTAGACTCTGATTGTGAATTGCGGCCCAGTTAACCACAAGGAGTCCTCCTTGGCAGACATATTCCTTCTTGGTGTTTGCAACAGATATATTAATATATCGCTCTGAAAGTTCAAATTACAAAGCGACACTCAATAATTGTCTTTTAAAGGAATGCTAGTGATATCTGGATTCTGTTTAACGGTTAACTCTTCATACAGATAACTATTAGTAATGTTGACTGAAAGGATGCTGGTTAGAAACATGAATTGTGATATCAGACATGTCTTGTTATAGATCCTGTCTCTGCTACTAACTTGATTTATGACTGGGTCAATTACTTATCAAGTTCTCTATGTTTCCTTTGTGAGACAGGGATGGTTAGAAGTAAATCACATATATCAAGTACTTACCACAGAACCTAATAAATTGTCAATAACAGTTGACTCATTAATTTTCAACATTATTTGATGGTTTCTAACAAAATTTGAAGAGTAGGTAGAGTGGAATTATTTCCTTAGCTAGATCAACTTCTCTTTAAAATCTTTGAGGGCCCCAAACACATCTGTTTCGTTCTACTTTGCATATCCAATGACTATGAGTTCTTTGTACCAAGTAGGTGATTTGAGAATGTTTCTTGACTGAATACATCCACAACTGAACTACTTTTCATTCAGGGAACTGTATTTAGAGCAATACAGAAAAGTTTTTATGAAAATTAGGAATTACCTAGAAAGAATTCCCTTAATGTAGAGAAACCACTGTAACATAACCATTGAATACAAAGTTTAGGGAGCAGATTTTTATTTCTTTCAGTGACTAAATGTTTTGTTGTTGTCTTTTTGACTCATCTGAGACAAGTCTTTTGTTTGAAACCACCAAATAGTCGTCTTCTACTTTTTTTGTTTTTTGGCTGAATTGTTGCTTGAGCTTTTTTTTAATTTT
>NW_011889434.1:0-170680 GCF_000151845.1 Pteropus vampyrus | reverse complement strand
ATTCTGTTCCACTGGTCTGCGTGTCTGTTTTTCTGCCAATACCATGCCATTTTGATTACTGAAGCATTGTAGTATAATTTGAGGTTGGGCAGAGTGATGCCTCAAGCCTCATTCTTTTTTTTTTCAGGATAGCTTTGGCAATTTGGGGTCTTTTGTGCTTCCATACAAATCTGATGATTTTTTGTTCTATTTCTTTAAAAAATGCCGATGGGATTTTGAAGAGGATTGCAATAAGTCTGTATAATGCTTTAGGTAATATGGTCATTTTAACTATGTTAATCCTTCCATTCCAAGAACATGGAATATCTTTCCATTTCTTTATATCTTCTTTGATTTCTTTTAATAAGGTCTTACAGTTTTGATTATATAGGTCCTTCACGTTTTGTTTAATTTATTCCTAGGTGTTTTATTCTTTTTGTTGAAATTGCAAAAGGAATTATTTTTTCCACTTCTTTTTCTGATGCTTCATTATTAGAGTGTAAGAACGCTATGGATTTTTGAACATTGATTTTGTATCCAGAAAATTTACTGTATTTGCTTATCATTTCTAGTAGTGTTCTTGTAGAGTCTTTAGGGATTTTTACATAGAGAATCATGTCATCTGCAAATAGTGACAGTTTGACTCCTTCATTTCCTATTTGGATGCCTCTTCTTTCTTTCTCTTGCCTGATTGCACTCCTAGGACCTCCAATGTTATATTGAATAACAGTAGTGATAGTGGATAGCCTTGCCTAGTTCCTGATCTTAGAGGAAGGGTTTTTAGTTTTTCACCAGTAAGTATAATGTCGGCCGAGTGTTTGTCATATGTGGCTTTTATTATGTTGAGATCTTTTCCTTCTATACCGATTTTGTTAAGTATTTTCATTATAAATGGATGCTGTATCTTGTCGAAGGCTTTTTCTGCATCTATTAATATAATCATACGTTTCTTATTTTTTAATATGTTTATGTGGTGTATCACATTAATTGATTTGCATATGTTGTACCATCCCTGCGCCCCTGGGATGAAGCCCACTTGATTGTGATGTATAATCTTTAATATGTTGCTGTATTCAGTTCGCTAGTATCTTATTTAGGATTTTTGCATCTGTGTTCATGATAGATATTGGTCTGTAGTTTTCTTTTTTTGTGTTATCTTTACCAGGTTTTGGAATCAGAGTAATATTGGCCTCATAAAGTGAGTTGGGAAGTATCGCCTCCCCTTCAATTTTTTGGAAGAGTTTGAGAATAAGGTATTAAATCTTCTTTGAATGTTTGTTAGAATTCACTGGTGAAGCCATCTGGTTCTGGACTTTTACTTCTTGGTAGGTGAAACCACCAAATGTTCTTGCATGAAAACATACATTTGTGTATTTTCCTACATCAGATGTTACGCTCTATAGGAGGTTAGTTGTAATGAAGTGATGTTTTAAAGAAAGATGAAAATTGTCTTGGAAATTATGTTATCTTTACTAAAATGTTATGAGGTGTTGATTGAGATCATTTCTTGTCCCTTGGAGTTTTCTGAGGAGTTGGAGATAGATAACACCCTGTTAAGAACCAAGTTTAAAATTTTTCAAAAGCTAAGTTAGAAGGACACAAGAATTTTAGTTTGAGATTCATGTGCCCTGAAGGACAGAAAGAAGGTGAACTGGTTTGATGGCTCTTACCCTGGAAAGATAGAAGGATAGTGTAGTACTGAGAAGGAGGAGACTGAGCTTACATTTGTGGATATTCAGTGTTTGTAAAAATAATTTATCCCCTCCCTTTATCTCCTCTAACTATGGCAGATGGTGGCACTTGCTTGGTTCCCTTCCCCAATGCTAATGGAGTGGAAGCATAAAAGAATTGTACATAAAGTTTAGGGATACCCACAAGACAGCAAGGTTCACTTCTCATTCCTCTGCTGGATATCTGCTTTACCACTGGGATTTTGAATTACCTAGTTGCTACAGGAACCTGGAAAGAATATTTTGCAGAGGTGATATGGTGATGTGGCCGGGTGAAGAAAGGGCTAGGCTGACCTCCTACCAAAGTGGCCAATTCTGGAGAGGCATGAAATTAAATCCTACCATATCTACAGGCTCTGGAGTTGCTGCTGGGGAGAGGGAAGTTATTGAGATACAGGCTTACCAGAAACTGTTACAGAGTAGGGCAAAGAGATCTGTGAATCACAGGAATGCTATGTGATGGTCATCAGCTAGGAGTCACATGCAAGATATGGCTCAATCTTCCAAAGTGCCGCCAAAACCTAAGGGAGCTGCTTGGGCATGAGTCCTTATCAGTAGGCTCTGTAGAAGAAGTCAAACTTGAGTCACAGTGATTAATCACATAGGGATAGTAATCCTACCCTAAGTAGTCAAGCAAAGAATGTCTTTTTATCCTCTTCCTCCAAACTCTCAAGCCATCTAAGTAAACACAGGGAAGGAGGGAGTGATGGTTAATTTTATGTGTTGACTAGGCCCTGGGATGCCGATTTATCTGGTTAAACATTATTTCTGGGCGTGTCTGTTGAGGGTGTTTCTGGAAGAGCTTCGCATTTGAATTGGTGAACTGAATAAAGCAGATGGCCCTCCCCAGTGTAGGTGGGCATCATCCAATCCATCGAAGGCCTCACTAGAACAGAAAAGGCAGAGGAAGATTGAATTTACTCTCTGCCTGACTGCTTGAGCTGGAACATTGATCTTATCCTTCCCCTGACATTCCTGGTTTTCAGGACATCTAATTCAGACTGGCATCTACTCATCAGCTCTCCACCTCTCAGGCCTTTGAAGTACACCACTGGCTTTCCTGGCTCTCCAGCTTGCAAACAGCACACTGTGGGACTTCCCGGCCTCCATAATTGTGTGAACCAAGACTTTATTATATACCTACCTATTTATCTACCTATCATCTACAGATTAGATAGATAGATATCTTAGAGGAGTGAGGAAGACTCTGAACCAAAAGTGAGATTGGTATTTTAAAATACATAGAACCAAATCTTTAACAGCCCAACTTAGTTTAATAAGCAAAAGTAACTGAAAAGTTGGGGAACAGAACATAAAGAAGCCCATTATCCAGTAGAAAGTGGAGGCATGATAGAAAGGGAAAGCTATTGGGGAAGCTATTGGAGAAATAAAACCGTTGTATGATTTTTCACCTCAACTAGTTATCTCTCAATCCAACTAGAGATATTGGGTAACTATCCTATCAAAGGAAGCTCATTTTTGTTGATTTCTTTTTTTTTTTTTGCATATTGCCATGATATAGCTCACAGATATTTGGCTAGAAATGCATCCAGTTGGATTATAGTTACTGTCCTATTTTTCTATTATTATACTCTCCTGGGTGAAGGATAGGCTTGGGATTGGGTGGTCTGAGACCTGGTGGGTTCTGTGGGTGTGGATATCTCTGTTCCTGCCTAGCATGGTTCTCTGTGTGTCTTCATGATGCTTAATTGCTGAAATCTTATTGTGATTCTCTCTTTTTCTCTTAAATTTAAGTACCTATTAACAAACTGAAACTAAGTATTAAGAATATAGGAAATTATGCCTACTCTAGCTTCCCTGTGTGATAGGCACTGCTTCCCTATAAGATATGGCCATTATAACTATGATGCCAAGACCTATGAAGAATGGAGAATAGGCCTGATGAAACTTTAAGGGTGTTACTGTCAGAGTTTGGATCATTTGAGAGAGAATGCATTTCATTCAAAAAATCTAGTCTGAAATAATAACAGAGCCATGAGGCTAAGATGTTTGAATGTGAAAGCAACAAATATTCAGCACTTCATTTTCTACTGGAGAGCTGAGGGATATTATTTTCTTTATTGTAGGGACTGCAGATGATATCTTGAGACACCAGAGACCCATGGCCACTCTTTCCTGTTGTTTAAGACTTTGATGGAAAAAAAAAAATCTGTCCCGTATAGTCTCCTAAACTGAATAATTGAGCTGGACTATGTGTGAGCCAAGAGAAATCCCTTGACCCTTTTAGCATCAGACCTAGGCTAACACCATTCCTACTTTCCTCTGGACTTTGGGATGAACTTAGAAGAGTTATCAGGAAACTCATGCATAAACGTTCATGAGGTCACTTTACCTTGCCTTACTAATGCTAGTCAAAGTTCCATTGCTAATACTTTTAGCACCCAGCAAGGTCCTAGTACCCAGTAGATCCTGTTAGTTCAGGGGCTGCAACTGACATGGCCACAAGTAACATGTATGTGAGCGAAGCCAGCTATGAAGGAATCTGGTTAAACCGAGGATCACATGCTCTATCAAAATGGGACACCCTCTGCTCACCGCTTGCCAGTGATTGTCTTGAGGGGATTTGAGTCCAAAGTTGTCAAAAATTCCTTTTTTTTTTTTCAAGAGATGTCAAAAATACAAAAGTTTATATAAATATTTTTCTCCAAAATATGAGCTGCTAATTTAAAACTCTACTTTCATTTTCTCAATTTTTCTCATACTTGCCCAGCTCTATTTGGCTCACTCGATAATACATTGGCTTCATGACTATAATGTGCCTATGGTTATCACCTGAAGCATGATACATAACTCTTCCAGATAAATCATCCCAAAATTCCCTGGTGTAAACTATAACTGATATTTATGCTCACAGATTCTGTGAGTCAGCAATTCACAAAGTACACAGTGGGGGCTACTCTTCTCTGTTCCAGGATGTCTGGGGCCTCAGCCAGGATGGCTTGACTGAGGGTAACTTGAAAGGGAGTAGTAGATGACTCAAGCAGCTGGGGCCAGGAACAACTGAGACTGAGATAGCTGAACAACAGGCTCATGTGGGACTATCAACCAGAGTTCCTACATATAGCCTGTCCAGCATAGCCATATCTCAGGGCTTTAAAAACAAATGTTCCCTGTAAAAACTAAATAAATAAAGGTGGAAGGTATATGATCTTTTATGACCTACCCATGGAAGTCTCAGGATCAGATCTACTGTCTTCCATTGCTTGAAACAGTTATACGACCTCTTCCAAGATTCAAAGAGAAGGACCATAGACTCCAACTCTTGATGGGAGGAGTCATATTTTTAAAACCATCACACACCTTACTGGTAAGTGCCTTTTACAATCCCTTTCTTACCGTCCAGCTAGACAAGATAGTAAATATGGTAGTGAGGCTTGTTTAATTACAAGTGTTGAGTACAAAATAATTTTTTAATAGGACCTAAAATGAAATTTTCACAGCTTTATACTACCCACATTTAGTTAATTTTCACTATATTGTTTAGTATATTTAGTATATTTGTTCATAATTATCCGCTTGTGTACTGGTTGGGTACTTATGTGCAAAGTCATCAGAGAGGATTGGAAATAGAAAACCAAATAAACTGTGAGGCCAAAAGACTGGATTAGCAAGCTTATAGAACATTGGATTTTATAATCATGTTTTCTGTGCTTTTGACTAATTTTGGATTTACAGGGCAGGATTTATAATCTCAGCAGCAGTCTTAAGCTTTCACAGATCATGAATTTATCAAAACTAGAACAATCTTAGAATTATTTCAATCCAAGAGCCTATTTTACAAATTAGGAACCTGAGACACAGAAATAGCAGCAGAACTAGAAATACAGTCACCTATGCTTTCTTGGCTAATTCTATCTGCTATATTTCTATCATCTATCTACCTACCTACCTTGTAGGTTTATACACATTTTGTATAAAATCAAAAGAAATACATTAACATTTTATTTATAATGACTTTTGGCTCTTGTGGTGATGGATGATAGACAAAATCATAAATCTTCTTATTTATGATTTTCCAACATTTTCCCAAATATTCTGTGAAAATTAGATAGATCTGAGAATAATCAAGAAATTGTTTCTAAAGACTAGTAAAACTGATCATTTTTATGTGTTGATAGTACAGGTGATTTTTATCTATAACTAAAGAGTAAATTCTCTCTCTCTCTCTCTCTCTCTCTCTCTCACACACACACACACACACACACACACACACACACACCCTTCTTTCTACCCTTCCCCTTTTACACTCCTACCCCATTTCCTGAGTCAGGGGCTGCATTTCCTATCAGGAATCTGAAACTCAGGCATTAGTACCATGACAGCATCTTGTGCCACATTTTACACTTAGAAACCTATACATGATGACTTGGCGCCCCTGCTCCTCCCTCACCCCCTCTCATTTAGTTGTCTTCATCTTTGAGATTAAAGATGAATTTATAATATGACTCATTAGATGAATTTCTGATATGGTGATTACTTCTACCATTCTAAATTGTCTCCAAGGAAAATGTATCCTTTTTGCAAGTAAAAGAAAAAAAATCATTAATTATTTTTCTTTTAAATTCAGGTTATGAAATAGCATTACAGAGTTATCCTAGTTTTCTTAAACATACATAGTGACGGAAATAAAATAAAATAGCACTTATATAAAGGCTGATATGTGCCAGGCATTGTTGTATATGTATATTCATTATTGCATTTTATCCTCCCCCAAATCCTATGATGTAAGTGCTGATATTATCCTTCATTTCATACATAAGAAAATTTCAGGACAGTGAAGCTAAGCAACAAATAGGAAGTGATAGAGCAGGAATTCGAATCCATTTAATCTATTTCCTAAGTCCATGGTCTTAACCTCTACTCAGTTTCATCTATTAATAAGTCCCAAAATTTATATTTCATTCATTCCTTTATCCATTTGTTGTTTGAACCCTTTTCTGTGATAGGCACTGCTTGCCCTTTTAATCTCAGTACCATATTTAGGAGTTCTGATTCCCAAGACATAGCTCCTTCCACCTAATAAAAATATAAGAAATATACTTTCAGTTCAACCATAATTTTTTGAGCATCTAAAATGTGCCAAGCAAGGCCTTGGAGATATGTGTGTGATACACACACACACACGCACACACACACGGTAAATACAGCCTTCCTATTCTTATGAAGTATGTTTTAATGGGGGGAGACAAGGAGGGTGTGGCAAGTACTGAAGGGGCACTTTAAGCACTGAGTAAGAAGAGTTAACTCAGTTGCCAGTGAAGTCTTCCAGGAAGTAAAGTCTAGGCGGTCAATTTCTGGCATGACAGAGTAAGGAGTTTTGTGGATCTGATATCCCGTGAAACTGGTGAAAATTATTTAAAAAACAAAACAAAACAACTTAAAAACCTCTGGAAATGATCTTAAGGGCATATATCAAGTGGATAAACATATTCAAGAAAATTTATAAAAATTCCATAAGAAAGGGGAGAGTCTGTGGTATTTGAACCTAGATCTCTCATTCCCTCTTCATTCCTAGGTCAGGGAGGCATAAATTGCACTTCTAACCATCGGTGGAAAACACATGGTATCCTCTTCCTGCAGCTCCCCACATGGAGCTTTCTTCCTAGGAAGAGGAGGACATTAGCATTTCTCATTCTGCACCCATGGGACAGTCCCCATTCCATCAATGAAGGCACTCACCTGGAGCTTAACCTTGCAATCTCAGTAGTTGGGGCAGAACGAGAAATGCTAATGTCCTCCTCTTCTAGCAATTTGTCAATTACAATGCAGGTTTTCTCAATCTCAGTACCATTTTTAGGAGTCCTGATTCTTTCAGATATCTTAGAACTGGTTCTCAGTATGGTTCCTAGGGACATTTCTGTTCATGAATTTTGCTTTAGCAAATTGTGATTCTCTGTATCTGCTTGTCTGTTTCTCCTTTGTTGAGGGGGAGGGGGCAGTGATTTGCTCTGTGATCTCAATTCTCAAGAAGAATTGTTGATTTTCAGTTTGTTTGGCTTTTTACTTGTTGTTAAGATGGAGTGATGACTTCCAAGTTGTTTAATGCCAGACCAAAAACTGAAAGCAAGAGAAATGTTTTATAATGATAAAAGAGTCAATCCATAAGAAATATATAGCAATTATAAATATATATGCACCTGACAACAGAACATCAAAATACATGAATCAAAAACTGATAAAAATGAAGGAAGAAATAGATAATCAACAATAATAGTTGGAAACTTTAATAACCCACTTTTAATAATAAATAGACCAACTGGGCAAAAGATCAATCAGGAAATAGAAGACTCGAGAGCACTGTGCACCAACTAGACGTAATAGATATATAGACTACTCCACCCAGCAACAGCAGAATGCACATTCATCTCAAGTGCACATGGCACATTCTTCATGGTAGACTGTGTGACAGGCTGTAAAACAAACCTCAATACATTTAAAAGGTTAGAAATACAAGATACGTTCTCTGGCTATAATGGAATAAAATTTTATATCAATAATAGGAAATAGGAAACTCACAAATATTTAGAAATTAAGCATAACACTCTTAAATAGCCAAAGCTTCAAAGAACAAATTAAAAATGAAAATTAGAAAATACTTTAAGATGAATGAAAATGAAGTACAACATACAGAATACAGAAATTTATGGGATGGAACTTGGGTAGGTTGAAGCACAATATACCAAAACTTATGAGATAGAGCTAAATTTATGCTGAGAGGGGAATATATACCTGTAAATAAATGCCTATATTGAAGAAGAAGAAAGATCTCAAGTTAATATCATAACTTTCCACCTTAAGACATTGGAAAAAAAGAGCAATCTAAACATAAAGCAAGCAGAAAGAATGAAATAATGATTAGAGCAGAAATTAATGAAATGGAGAATGGAAAGAGAGTAGAGAAAATGAGTGAAACCAAAGCTAGTTCTTTGAAAAGATAAACAATGTTGACAAATCTTTAGCTAGATTCATGAGAGAGGGATAGAGCTGGAGAGCGAGAGCAAGAGTGAGTAAGAGAGAGAAATCAAGTTATTAGAATCAGAAATGAAAAAGGGGTCATTACTACGAACCTTATGAAAAAGGATTATATGAAAGGTATAATATGAAATTGTATGCCATCACGTGAGATAACTTAGCTGAAATGGACAAATTTTTAGAAAAACACAAACTACCAAAAATATCTCAGGAATAAACAGACAATCTGAATAGACTTATAACAAATGAAGAGATTGAATTAGTAACAATAATAATAAACTACCCACACACAAAAAAGCCTAGGCCCACATGGCTTCACTGCTGAATTCTACCAAACATTTAAAAAAAAAAAAAGAATTCTTCACAAACTTTTCCAAAAATAGAAAAGGAGAGGACATGTCTCTCATTTTATGAGACCAGTATTACCCCGATATCAAAACCAGACAAAGATATAACAAGAAAAAATACAAATCACTTTCTCTTAGGCAAAAATCTCCAACAAAATACTAGGAAAGCAAACCAACAACATATAAAAACAATTATACATCATGACCAAGTGGGATTTATCCTAGAATGCAAGTTTGTTTTAATATCCCCAAATCAGGAGCTTTCTCAACATGATAAAGGGCAAAACAAAAAACCCTAAGCTGACATCATACTTAATAGTGAAACACTAGATGGCTTACCCCTAGGATCAAGAACAAGGCAAAGATGTGTGCTCTTACCACTTCTATTCAACATTGTACTGGAGATTCTAGCCAGGGCAATTAGGCAACAAAAAGAAATAAAAAGCATCCAGGTTGAAAAATAAGAAGTAGAATTATCTCTATTTATAGATGACATGATCTTATATGTAGAAAGTCTTATGGAATCCACTGACAAACTAATAGAACTAACAAACAACTCCAGGATGATTACAGGATACATGATCAATACACAAAAGTCGATTGTATTTATATACACTTGCAACAAATAATCTGAAAAGAAAATTAAGAAAACGCTATTTATAATAGCATCAAAAGGAATAAAATACTTAGAAATGAATTTAATAAGGGAATTACAAAGTTTATACTCTGCAAACTACAAAACATTACTGAAAGAAATTAAAGAAAATGCAATTGAATAGGAAAAAATCTCACGTTCACGAATTGAAAATTTTAATACTGTTAAAATGGCAATACTCATCAAATCGATCTACAGATTCGATGCAATCCCTTTCAGAGTTCCTTCAAAACCACTTCAATACCAACTATATTTTAAAAATAAATAAAAGCATTACAAGACAAAATTAAAATTAAATAAAAATTACAAAAACCACTTTACCCCTACTAAAATGGTTAAAATCAAAAAGTCAGACAATAAAAGTGTTGTTAAGGATATGGGGAAATTGAAACCCTTACACACTGCTAGTGGGAATGTAAAACAATCCGCTAGTTTGGAAAACAGTATGGCATTTCCTGAAATGATTAAGCACAGAGTTACTGTATAACCCAGCAGTTCAATTCTTAGATCTACCCAGGAGAAATAAGATCATATGTCCTCACTAAACTTGTACACGAATGTTCATATTTCCATTATTCATAATAAGCAAAAGATGGAAACAGCTCGAATATCCATCAATGGACTAATGGATAAACAAAATGTGGCCTAGTCATAAAATAGAATATTGTTGAGCCATAAGAAGAAATAAAGGAATACATGCTACACAATGGACGAATCTCGAAAACATGCCAAGGAAAAAATGCCAATTGCAAGACCACATTTTATATGAGCACATTCTTATGAAATGTCCAGGATTGGGACATTTTATTTATTTATTTATCTATCTATTTATTTATTTATTTTTATTATGGTGACATTGGTTAATGAAATCCAGTAAGTTTCAGGTGTACAATTCAACAGTAAGGCATTGGAAAAAAGAGCAATGTGTTCCAGGATTGGGAAATTATAGAAATAGAAAGCAGGTTAGTGTTTTCTTAGGGCTGAAACAATAGAAGCATGGGGGAGGAGTCATAGGTAAGGGTATGGTGTTTCTTTTTGACTTGAAAATGTTCTAAGATTGACTGTGGTGATAGTTGCACGTAACTGTAAATATACTAAAAACCAGTGAGTGTACATTTTAAGTAGACAAATTGTATGGTATGTGAACTAGATCTCAACAAAGCTGTTTAAAAGAAGTAACACCCATTATGGGATGGACGAGTAGGATTTATCCAGGGTAAGTGTGTGAGGAGTGGTTGAGAGAATGTTTTAGGCAAGGAAAATGGTGAGAACTAAGACCAGGCCTTGAAAGAGCACGGAGCTTTGAGGAGATGATAATTTATTCAGCACAATGGCGTTGTTGTTACTGTTTATTAAATACCAACTGATGCAGAGCAGAGATTAGGAGCAAGGGTTTTGACCTTAGGCAGGCACTCCATTTAATAGCTGAGTGACCTTAGCCAAGACACTTAATCTCTCTAAGCCTCACTTCTCTTTTCTATTAAACAGTAGGTTAGTGATATAACATCTAGAAAATGACTCAGTTCATGGAAGGGAAGAAAGACTCTATGCTCTATGTCAGTCCAAGAAACTACCTTGACAGTTACAATGCAAAAATAATATAATTATCCATTAGGAGAAATTTTTAAAAATAGTTATTTCTTGAACAACCAGATAGCAGGAGGTCTAGTGATATATCAAAATGCCACTTAAAAGGATGTGATCCCTCCCTTTAGTGAGCTGAATTGCTTCATCGTGATATTTGTTGGGGTGTGTGTGTGTGTGTGTGTATTATACTGTACCTCCTGTTCTTCATTTTTCTTTTAATAATTCATGATGAACATGTAGTACCTATGGCTCTACCTTATCCCTTTAAGATTATTCTTTACCCAAACTATACTGAAAATATTAAAGGAGCATGAAGGCAAAATATTTGAATATACATTTCTCAAAGTAACATATACAAATGGCCAGTAAGTACCGAAAAGATGCTCCATAGCCAACTAAATTATCCATCAAATTTATGCAATTGTTTTTGCTAAGGCTCTTGCAAAACGCCAATGTCAGAATAGCAAATAACTTCTTTGAGATACTGCTAATAAATGAGAGGTCTCCTTCCCTCAACCCTTAACTTAGCTTGAACTTTCTTTGTAGAGGAAACAGACTAGCTTTTCTCTTAGCTTTTGCCTTTTCCTTTTATATAGGCAGCGGTGATTACGTGTATATGGGATCTGGGGCTGACTTTTAAACACATTTTCCTTTCAGTTTCACAGTGCAAAATTGTGCAAAAGATTACCCCTGTCATTAGCATCCTGGTAAATCCATTGGTCTTGCTCCTCTACTTCTTTTGTGTGTCATGGTAGCTATGTGTTACTTTAACTTTCCAGTTCCTCATATACTACTTACTTTTAGTTTCTTAGTTGATGTTTTTGTTTGGTTATTTAGTACTCATTCAAAATCCTATATATTTAAGTAAAAACGAGAAAGAGTTACAAATGCCCTGTTTACACTCTACAGCATACTACATTATCTGCTTTATTTAACTTGGAATTAGAAATCAAAATTTGTGATGTTAGGAAAGGTTTGCCATTCACATTAAGATTTATTACACAGAGAAAACTGTTACTGGGAGAGGCAATCTGCCTTGGATCTTGAACATTCCTGCACATTTTTATTGGCAATATACCAAGAGGTAAGGCCCTGACCATTCTTCACACAGGGAAGGCCATTTCTCAGTCGTGTTTGCAGCAAGCAGCTTTGAGGGATGAGTTAACATCTTTCTCTGGGTACAGGGCAGGCTTGCTTCTGCTTACTAAGAAAGTGGTGAAATCTCCAAACTCAGGGTTTCTTTCCTATAACACAACGCGCTGCGTGAACAGACATCCATTATGGGCCCTGTCACCCCATGGAACTTGAGGATCTTGGAGAGTGACACAAACCAGTATGAAGCTCTGGCTACTGCTTTTGCCGTGACTAATAATGTCCCTGTTTCTTCTGACCCAGGATTCGAGTATCTCCTGCCAGTATCCATTAAACAGTAGCAGGTTAAGTAGTTAACTTATAAGTGGGGAGAAATCTCAGCTTAAATCAATTATGCTAAGGCAATGTTTCCCACTAGGATGATTTTTGCCATATTTGTATACCACTTATGCTATCAATGCTGTTAATATTAATAGTGTTCTACTTCATGTTTTTCAAATTGACTCACTTAATTCGAATACTCTTTCGAAAACGGAACTTTATGACACCACCCTAAATCTAAACAATCACCATTTGCTTTAAACAGAGTATTCGTTAATATATTCAAATAAATCCATGGATATTACAATTTAAAATATTTGTGTACTGTCTAAAATCATTTCCATCTACTTTAACCCCAAGTTAGCTGATTATAACCAGACGAATCATGGCTGGGACAAAGACTACCGCAACCAATGTTTTTAGTTAGTGGATTTTGAGGTCTTATCCCCTTTCCTATAAAAAGTTCCCATGAAATCCCCTTGTGAAGGAAAAAAAAAGAAGTCCAGTGCTCTGACCTGCAATGGGGACAGTTGTTGTTCCCCAGGAATACATATCCAGGACAGCCTGGCCATCAGCATAGGAGGATCTGGTGCCTGCTACAGGCAAAAGCATAGAACACAAAGTCAGACCACCTTGGAGAGGAGTGTAGCTGGGGCGAGCTCTTCCACATCCTAAGAACCACCCCTATGAGCTCCAGGGGGATGGATTCATCCTGTCTTGTAAAACCGCCAGTCACTCCCTGGACCCTCATCTCATTATAGCCGTAATCCAGCCCCACCAGCATCATCCATCAGGGTGTTACAGTCTGGAGACATAAATTGCCCCCAAAAAGAGCAGCACAGAGGAAAAATAAAATACAACTGGTACAACTGTGAGCCATCTATACATCTATAGATACGTAGATTTAGATGTAGATACACTTTTTTACATAGCACTTTCATGTTTCCAGGTAAATATGGGAACATCCCCGAATCTGACTTGAACCTCTCTCCCTTTACAATTTACATAGGTCTAGGGGTATCTGATGAACTGGTGAGAAGGGTCTGACACTGATCGTCTGGAAGAAATCACTTACCCTAAGGAAATAGAGAAAACCATAATCTTACACTCAAAGAAGCAATTCTGACTAAAGCATGTGTTAAGAGATTGTCTTCAGGTCCAACCCTCAAACAGACTCATAGTATTATGCGGAAGGGGCCTGTGATTAAAATCTCCAAGTTGCCAAGGTATCTTTAAGATATCATGGCCAAGTGGCCCTGCATAAATGTTTAAATTGAAGAGATGGGCACTCTTCTCTTTTCTGTAGAGGTCTGTGATTCAGCCCACTGGGGGTTCTGAAAAAATGTTTGGCTTCATTATTTGAGAATTCCAAAACACCAATAGAAGTAGGGGCCTGAAAGATACAGGACCTGGATGAAGGGGCAGGGATGTTCAAAATACACGGTAGTATTTTGAGAGGAGGGAATGCGAGGTTGGGCAGGCACAGCAGGAGAGGAACATAAAGGTTGTACCCACCTAAGAGTTGGCCTGGATTTATTAAGCACACGTGAGAAATACTTACTCCACCTCCCTCCCCCAAATAACTGAACCAAATCTCTTGGGAGCTGGGATCCTGCATGGGCAGATGCGGAAAGAAAAACCTGTCAGATATAGCTGTCATATCCTTATTTGGTCCTCACGAGATACCTTAGAGAGCATTATTTTATTTTACAGATAAGATGTAAAAGTTATTCTTCTAGCTAGGTGGTCTGGTGATAATTTGGAGTTCACATTTGCTTCTAAAATTCTGTCAACAAATATCGAGTGCCCTAGTGACTGGAGAAATAAACTGGTAAGTGCTGTTGGTTATTTTTGCTATAAAATGTTTATTATTTTAACAATGTGTATACATTCTAAGAATAAGGAAAGATACAAATATGCAGAATGTTAAAAATCACTCATAATCCTAGCACTCACTGTACTTTTGTCTTTCATCCTTCATGTTTTTCTGTGCATATACGTAATACACAAATGTACTCTTCCTTTTAAGAAATGACAGTCGCCTATTACCTAGTAATGTTTTTTCATTTTATATTCTGTCAGGAACCTCCTTTTGTACAAATGAGTAAAGCTCTATTAAAAAGCAGAGACTGGGAGATTGATTCAAAATATGATAAACAA
Organism: Pteropus vampyrus; assembly: GCF_000151845.1. Lineage (NCBI taxonomy): Eukaryota > Metazoa > Chordata > Mammalia > Chiroptera > Pteropodidae > Pteropus > Pteropus vampyrus. The sequence goes on along the minus strand of NW_011889434.1, from coordinate 155,816 downwards.
TAAAATGCAGATAAGAGATGCATCTTAAACCACTAAGAGCAACAAGCAGGAAAATGGGCAAAAGTTTATCAGGAAAATGCAAATCAAAAGAAGGCTTAATGCAAATGCTAATAGAGAAAAAATAAAAATCAAGGTAAACTACATTAAATAGGGGTAAGGATGGTTTCGATTAACTTTCCAACGCATCACTATAAGTTTGTTTCTTACTCTCCTTATCTCATCTATTTCATTCACTTCGCTAAACATATCCTCCTTGCTTAAATGCCTGTTGTGTATATCTTCCTTAAATTCCTGGAGTGACTGAATCAGCCTTTCTCTGAAAGTTCCTTCTGTGTTTTCCTCCTCCTCTGGCGCTTCCTCCTCTGGCTTTTCCTCAGGCTTTGGCTCTTCCTCAAGCTTTGGTTCACTCCCGTTTTCTGGTTTTCCTTCAATTTGACAAGGTTTCATTTTGTTTCTCCCTTCTCTTTTCTCTTGCAGTTATTATTCTTTGAATACAATTACTTCTAGGAAGCAAGAAGGAGATGGTAAATCAAAAGCTTGGCGACTGGACCAGTGCTCCGGACAAAGGTCTCAGCATTTGCCCCATCCCTTTTTTTGATTCAGGGCTATCATCAAAAATCTTGCAGCCAGGAGACTCAATCAGCAATCAGTTTCCCTAAGCTGGCCCCTCTTACCACCACTTTCCACCGCCTCACGGCTCTCTTGTCCCTCCCTCCAGCCATTTCCAAGGCCCTCTTCAACCACTCCCCGCCCCCGCCCCCGCCCCCGCCCCCACCCCCGCCCAACCCGCACAGACGTATCACAAAGCCCTCCCAGAACAGAATAGGCTAGCAGAATCGGGGCTGGGATGAGGAGATACAGTGGGGCCCAGACCTCTGTCACGACCTCGCCCGCCTCCACCCGAAGCGTCTTTATAATATACCCCTCACCTACCTGTCTTGATCCAGTCAGTTTCTCCGTCTCTTCTAGTCTTGCGTAGTGATAGGAACAAGACCTGCGGATCCGAGCACAAACGGGAAATGGGAGGGGGAGGGCCAGGGAGAAGGGAGTGGAGGAGGGGAGGTGGAGCAAGCGCTTGGTGACCAGCACCACGGACCTTTTTCCCCATTAAGGTTCTCAGTTATGGAAAGTTTCTCACCTTCTGTTTCTCCCAGTTCTCCCCCTCTTTGCAGTGCAAGTTGGCTCGAATTTCCCATCAGACAGGGAGTAGGCAAAGCACATTATTTCCAAACTATCTTTAAGACTGGGGCGGGGGTTGGGGGGAGGGTAGGTGTCGGGAAAGCGGTCTGAGATGGCAGAGAATGATTATTTTTAAACTACCACAGGTCTCCCTGTATTTCTCCCAAGACCCCTAGTCTCTTTTCCAAGGTTCATTCCCTACAGACCGGGAACTGGGTGGGAGGTGGAGAGATGGACTTGACCAGGACTCTCTCGAGTCTCTGCTCTGGGCCACCCCCACCCTAGAAATCCTCAAGCAGCACTTATTTTGACACCAACCTGCAAAATTCCGGCAAATTGGTTTTCTCCTGGCCTCAGGCCCCTGCGTCGCGATGCAGAAGGGAGCTGGTACCCAGATGAGAACAAGGACCAGACTCGCAAGACTTCTGCACACGTCGACTCCTGGTCATGTGAGATCTACGTCACCAGTGAGCTTGGGGCCCTAATTTCCACGCCCACCAAAAGCGCGGCAGAAGTAAGCCCGCCTTCTGCCTCCTCCCCCTTTATACTTTTGGCCCTGTCAGTTTTTTTTGTTGTCGCATATCTCAGAGGGAAATTTTTTATTTGCCTTTCTCTGATTACTAGGTTTGGGCTGCATCTTTTTCTGGAGCTACTAAACTTCTCTAATTCTTTCCAGAATTGTCTCTTCCTGCCTTCCGCTCCCAGCATTAACTCCTGTAGCCATCGCCCCTCCCCCAGCCTCCATTTCATGTGCAATCTGGTCTTTGGCAGTTGTGGAGCAGGGTTGACTTAGCAGTGGGTCGTTTGATAAAAAAGCTTGGGGCAGGAATGAGATCTTTTAATGTAGTTTTTACTTTATTCTTAATACTTTTATATTCTTTATTTTAAGTATTTTTTTTATAGTCGGAAAAGACAAAGACAATTGCTTCAGTTAAATGAGTTAATGCATGTACGGTCCTGAGAATAGTGCCTGGTATATGGTGCTTTAAAAGTACGAGCTATTATTATAATAAGATTTCATTTGGGGAAAAGGATTCAAAATGGAAAAAAGAAGACTAATGTTTGACTCCAGAGCCCTGGTGGTAGTATTTGCTAAGAAGCTGTGTTGCCTGCAGAATCATCAATTGTTTCCTCTTTTGTAAGGAGAGAATAATAATATACACCTCATATAACTGACTGTTGAGAATTCTAAACGATAACTCTTGGCCCAAAGCACTTCACTCATATAAAGTCTTCAACGGATATTGGTTATCTTTCAGCCTCGCCTCAGTCTTTGGTAATGGTCACAAATTTGTCAATAAAATTGCATAGGTTTCAGAGGTAATATTTGAAAAATAACAGGGGACATAAACATGCATTTGTTTCATATAAGTTTCAGTGTCCCTTTGTGAGTCAGAATAAAAACTTCAATGGATTATGTGGAGAGAAAAAAAAACCTTACTGCATGTCATTTTATTTTACTTGCTCTTCTAGTGTATTATTCTGTCTTCAGGGAAGCATGTGTATTTATTTGAGCACCAGAAAACCCAAGGTATAATGGGTTTGGTCTTCTGGACAGAACACTGGTGTGAAAGACAGGAGAATGTTAGTCCCAGTGCCAGCCTTAGAACAATTTACCTGTCCAAAGTCTGTGTGCCTGACGCTTCCAAAACTGAAAACGTCGGTTTGACATAAGGAAAGGTTTATTGATTGAGAAGGCACCAACTGAGAAGATGGGAGACCTAATCCTCAAATCCATCTTAAATTACAGAGTTCAGGCTTCTTTTATGTCAAAGAAAGGGAAAATATGAAGGGCGAGGGGTAATTGACTACCGCAGACATTTGGGCACCAGCAGGGCTTCAAGGGAGATTGTGCTTAGTCTGTTGACTCTAGCTGATGTGAGTCCAGGTCAAGAGGTGCCTGCAAATCTTTGATAAACAATACATATTTCTCTTATCTCTTGGGGAGAGTCACCCTCTGGCCAGGCCCTGTTTTTGTAAACCTGAAGCCTCAAGTGGAATTCTTCAAATGATTAGCTATCAACCTGAAGGCCATGGGAACAAAGCAGGCCTGAACAAGATAAAGTCAAAGAGGCAGAATATTTCACTCTGTTACAAACTGCCTGTGTGACCCTTAGTGAGTTATTCTCCCTGTATTGGTCTTATCTCTAAAGCAGGAGAACACCACCAAGCTCTCAGAACTTTAGAAAGAAGCATGTGATTAGTAAAACATTTGAATATGTAGTCCTTAGGAAGATTGAAACATCCTGAATGGCAGCCGTTTTTCTCCAACTTGATGGAAATGGTTCCAGAAATCTTTATAATGTCCTAAAAAGGGAAAGGTGCTTCACTGCCATTGTCTCATTTTATACTCTTAACGACAATTGCAAGGAAGATATTTTCATTTCCATTTTATATATGAAGAAACTAAACGGAGTTTAAGCAATGTGCCCAAAGACATTATCTCCTTAGATCTGAGCAGAAGAGGCCTCTGCCTGAGGCCCCACTTTTAGAGGGTCAGTGTCTGGTCCTTCTCTCGAGGCTCTCTTGCCCAGTAGTGAAGAGTCAGTGGAGCAAGAAGTTGGCCTTACTTGGAGCCTTTACCTTTCTCCTTCGAGACCACACTCTTGATATCTAGGACCCTAGAATATTCTGAACTAAGGACCTAGAGCTCAAATACAAGGCCTGCTTGTGCCTCTTCTCCAGGTCTGTCCTCCTGAGAGTGGGCTACATCCCCTGTGGGTTCACCCTAGGGGTAGAGTAGATGACAGACTACAAAGGCAGAACCCCTTCACATGAAGCCATTTGAAGAAAGAGCTAAAGGGAAGAGTGGACTGCCAGGCCAACAAGAGCTCAGAAAAGGCAATAGGCAGTTAGGTAATTAGAGACAGCCTCAAGGAGGAAAAAGACCTTGATCTGGGCTTCGGAGTGTAGGCGGGACATAGATGGAAGGTGGGAAGGAAAGAGGAGACCAGTCTAGTTGAACCTAGGCCCTGTGTCTTTATCATTACCCTGGCTTGTCTCCTGTTGTCTTGCTGGGTAGAAGTCCATTTGCTCCTCCTTAAGGATGTTTAAGTCTATTGACAATGGTTGTCGTCTGAAAGCAGGTTCAATGCAAGCACTTTTGGACATGTACTACACTACCCCGAAGGACTTTCACACTTATTTCCAGGTCATGGAATCTGAATCGGTCTGCCTTTCTGGATAGTACATAGGAATTTGCTAAGTACTTAAAAAAGTTCGTAGACCTGAATTCTTACTATCAGTCCTTTGACCTGGACCTGAATATACAAAGAGAAGCCAGAAGTGAAAAGCAGCGATGAAAGAGCAGAAGGAGGGAATCGTTCTGGGAAATGGCAGCTATGCACCCAAGCACATACACATGTATATGCACATTTTCACATGTGTGTACACATTCTCATAAACTGAGGATTCTCCCAGATGATTTTGCTACAAGATTAAAAAAGGTAAACATATAATTCTGTTAAAACAATTCAAACTGCACCAATGATTTGTACCAATGGTATGTACCATTTACAAATGGAAAATGACTATTAGGATATTCAACACAATTCTTTACAATAGGAACAATTAAGAAGAAACTTAAATGTCTTACAATAGGGAACAGGTTAAATTAATTATGTAAAAACCATGTCATAGATTTCTAAGAAAACATTAAAATGAGATCTATTGAGAACAGAACTAAGAATTAATTTTTCACCTATGCAATTAGAAAAGATGAAAAATATTGATTACACTCAAAGTTGGTTAATTTATTTGATGACTCTCAAACATTCACATGTATTTTGAGAATATACAATAGTATAGGGATGTTAACTAGACTTATTGCAGTGATCATTTTGTAATATATTGAATCACTATGTTGTACACCTGAAACTAATATAATGTTATATGTCAATCATGCCTCAACAGAATAAATAAATGAAAATACAAGCAAAATGCAAAAAAAAAAATACGTTTTTACAGGTCATTTTGGCAATATCAAACTTTATAATATGTGTGTTCTTGGACACATCAATTTCCTCTTCTAGTGATTTATTATACAGAAATACTCCCTTTTCTTTTTTGTTCTTTTTGTTGTTTTTGTTATTGGTTTTTTTTTTTTAAAAAAGGAAAAACCCTAAATATTCCTAAAAGGAGATTGGTTTAAGAAAAGTTTGATCATTTATATAATGCAAAACTATGCAGTTATGAAAAAAATAATGATGTGGATTTATATATATGAAAAAAATCCAACATATATTGTTAAGAAAAAAGGCAAATTGACAGTTAATACATGTGATAGTACATTTTGTTGCAGCATACATATATTTATTTTTGTGTATTTAAAATATGAAAAGAATGAAATTCTACCATAACATGACAAGTGAAGTCCTTACAATTTATTCCTGTAAAATTTTAGATTATGTGAATGGAATGACTGATGTGAGCATGTTTGGTTAACTCACTGCATAACCCAAAGCCATCAGGAACTCAGCTGTGTTTTGATACCACTTCATAACAGTTGTTTATTCAGCACTTGAACTTAATTATCATCCTTCCATTTTCCCCTGTCCCCAACCCCATCGCCAATCATATTATATCCAGTGTTGTTACTGTGAGATTTTACTGTATTTCTATATCATGTTAGAAATTTGACTGAATATATACTTAAATATTTCCACAGGATGTATTTGAAATGAGTATTCAATATAATGGGAACTTTTATTTTCTAAGTGTTGCATTTATATAGTTAAATTTTATCTTTAATAGGCACATATCAATTCTTAATATTCAGAAAAATGATTGAGATAAAACTGTAAAGACATGCACAATAAAATATCTGACAAATATAGGACAATCATATCTTTATTGAGATGAAAGTGTTTTGTAATATATTGACACATGAGTAAGGTTACAAACGGCAACATGACAAGGATTCAATTTTTTAAAATAACATATGTAGATATTTATATATATGCATGCATAAAAAATATTATGGAATAATATACACCAAAATATTGAAAGTGGGTATGACTGGATAGTTTGTGAGTTTATGGGTGATTTATGTATTCTTTTACATACTTCTTTGTAGATTCTTCTACCTTTTTTTCCAGTGGGAATGTATAACTTCTACAATAAAGAATAGTTTACAAACAGTATAATCTTATTTTACGACACATATTTCACATATATACATCTCTGTAGCTGAGCAAGATCTGATTTAAGGCCTCTACTACCTCTTTGAGGTGTGAGACCCTTACAATGGTTGAATGCTTCACACATTTGCTTCTGTTGGCCCCTTTGTGACTTGGACGCATTAAAATGAGGCTCTCCTCCCCATTCTCTGACTATGGCTCCCTCTACTATTAGTGGTACACAGGAAAGGAGATTTATTTTTCCTAAATTTTATCCTGTGAGAAATTTTTTCTTCTAGGAAATTTTTCGCTAGGAAAAGTAACATTGTTGGGAGTAATGTAATATTATAAGTAGATAATATATAAGACTATTATAAAATCGTCTTAGTTATTAATTCAGTTCTTTTAAAAATATAAATGAATAGAAAAAGAAAGGGTTGTATTTTTGGCTCTGTTTGACAAATGGCATTTATCTATAGTTCCTTGACCTTTTTTCCCATGAGAATGTTTTACTTTTGCAAATAAAGACAATAAATATTATGTAAAAGCAGGTTAAAAAAACAATGTGTATAAAATTATCCTAGTTATATTTAAAAATACATATAGAAGGAAAGAAAACCCTCAAGAATCTACACTCAAGTTATTTTATGTCTCTCAAACATACATTTCATCCATTTATTCATTTATCAAATATTCATTTTGATTCCATGAATCAAACACACTTCCAACCAGGCCCCAAAACATACATTGTTATCATGCTTCCCTGAGAGATTTTAATGCATACCAACACTGGAGAAACACTGGTAGTGCAGTGGAAACACAATTATATTGAGTACTTTCTTAGTCCATTCGAGCTACAATAACAAAAATACCATAGATTGAATGGCTTAATAATAGAAATTTATTTTTCACAGCTCTGGAAGCTGGGAAGTCCAAGATCAAGGCGCTGACAGATTTGGCATCTGGGGAGGGCCTGCTTCCAGATTCGTAGACTGCCATCTTCTCACTGTATACTCCTGTGGCGAAAAAGGCAAGGGAGCTTCCTGGGACATCTTTTATAGTGGCACTAGTCTCATTCGTGAGGGATCCACCTTCAGGACTTAATCATCTGCCAAAGACCCAACCTCCAATTAACCATCACAGTAGGGGGTAAGTTTCAACATATGAATTTTGAGGGGACACAAGTATTCAGTCTATAGCAAGTATAAATATGCCTAGAAAAAGACTGTAAGGAAATACATCAAAACATCAAAGATCCTAATAATGCATATATTACATGTCATAAACTGTATTATTCTGTTAGAATCTATTTTTAAAAATTATTCGAAGAGCATTTCTCTGTTTACTACATAAGATGCTGCTCATTTCATGAATTGTTCAATAAATCCAATTAGATCTGGAAAAAAAATCATTCGATGTTTCTCATATTGAGATACATCATAAAATAGATATGTAGATTTTAGGTAACGTTTTATTCGTTCTCAAAAAAGTGTTCTGAACCAATAGTGTATGTTGCCAATGCTATAATCTAATAATCAAGAAAGTAAGGTGTATAAATATATATATGGAAATGTGTATTCACAAATTGAAAAAGACATAAAGGAATTCACCAATGATGACATTTGGGAATGGATGTGTGATTAAAGGTGATTTTTCTGTTGTTATTTCCTTAAATGTCAGGTTTTTACCTTTTAATTTTTTGTACAATTCCAATCGTATTGCCATTAAAATAATTCTGAACATATACGTTATCACGTTCATTTGGAATATGCAGAAAAACGATAACAATATTCATAACATACTTTCAGTGTGCACCATGTTCCAGTGTCCTAAGCTATTTACAGGCACTGATCAATCCATTCTTCAAAAGAAACCTGTGAGGGCTATACTATCAATGTCCCCATCCTACATAGGAGGAAGCCGAGGAACATAGAAGTTAAACAAATTGCCTGAGGTTGTACAGCTACTAAGTTGCAAAGCCTGGATGTAGCCAAAACTGCTGGGCTCCAGAATCAGTGTGCTCAACCTCTCAAAAAACAAATAATAAATCCATTAAAACACTGATTAGAACAGCTGGAGACAGTTACATATTTTCTTAAATATAATTTTTTAAATTGTTGTTTTTCTAGATATTTTAGTAGTGGCAAATCCCAACCTTATTGTTTCTTCTAAAGGGAGCTGTGTTTTCCCTCACAGTGAATAAAACTGGGCATAATGGAGATAATCAGGCAATTGATGTTGGTCATCAAAAAGAAAAAGAAAAAAAAACAAAGGGAAAAAATGAAATCCCCGACATTGAGGACTTGAAAGGTCGTCATAATAAGTCCAAGTTGTGAGAAAGATGAAATCAGGAGGGAACAGAAACTATGAAGAAGCAGAAGCAAGGACACAAAGAAAAGCTATTCAGTTGAAAATTAAGACACCTCTTAGCAATGGGAGAGAGACAGACATTTGTTATATGAATGAATTTTTCATGGGACAGAAATGCGCCAATTAGATTCCTTCAGTGGTTTTGATCCATATGCATTTCAAAAATGAATAGGTATTGTGTGGCCAATAATATCTCCTAACTTGTTTTAAAATATCGTGACGGATTTATTTATCTCCTTTAACAAAACTTGAATGTCTGTTGGAGAAACCTAAAAAGTAAAGTAAAGGGCCATCTTGTGACCAGAGCCAGCATTGCGGCTTGAACAGGAAGCCTGGGGCAGAGAAACAGGGTTAATCTTGATGAATGGCAGAGCAATGGACCTGTTTAGATTGCAACATCCTTGGGAAGTCAAGGAGGTGAGTTCCACTAGAGAAGTGGATTAGAGTTTGTAGGGCCAGAGAGTGGTCTGGGGTAGAGATGTGAAACTGGGTGTCCTCATCACTAAGACTGTAGTGACAACTGCAGAAGTGGATGACACCAGCCAAGGAGAACATGGAGACTGAGAAGAGAGAGGACTTGCAATATTTAAGGAAGAAATATAGCTCAGGGTCTACAAGCAAGGGCTAGAACCTGTCAGTTCTAGTTGGGTCTACATCTCCACTCCGTCCCCTACTATTCCAAGTAAAAGTAAAATGATAGCATAGTTATATAAGATTCACATTAAATATAAGAACTGAGAAAAGAGAAACCTAAGAGTATGTTGAAAGTTATTATGTACATTGTATCTATAAGAAAGCTGGTGTTGCTTTTTAAATATCAAACAAAGTAGAATTCAGGGCAATGGGCATTATATAGACAAAGAGGGACATTTAATAAAGAAAAAAGGATCGATTCACCAGGAAGTTATTGTAATCCTTTAATTCCATGTTTCTAAAGACATAAAACAGAAAATAAAAATCAGGAAACAGAACAAGTAGAACATTCCATAATTATAGTGAGAAAGAAGTTTCTTGGTAATTAATACTATTATCAGAAAAATATCATTAAGGATATCAAAAGTTTACCCATGATAGCCCCGGGATAGCTCAGTTGTTAAAAGTCCAGACATTGGAACCAAATTCATACTCTTCCTCTAACCAGCTGCGTGTCCCTCATTTTTTTTTTTTATAGCATAAACTTTCTTCTGAAACTAATGAGAACTATAGACTCTTTTATCATCACATGCATACACCTTGAAGAAATGGGTACAACTACCCCTGCCACGTACATATGTGCACATAATTTTGAACATTAAGTTTAAGGGGCCCACAAGTTTCCTTTATTAAGACCTTGTGGTCTAATTTAATTCTTTAGGAATATAGAACAGTAAAGTCAAATAGAAGACAAATAGTAAGGTGAGAGACATAAGCACAAATATATCAATGATTAAAGTAATCGTAAAAAGACTAAACACTTCAAATCAGACTGGATACAAATAATAAATCATATGCTGCTTAATTAGACACACCTTAAATGAAAGGACGCAGAAAGACTGAAAGTTGAAGTGCAGAAAAATACATACATGCATGCCATAACCAAAGGAAAGCTGGTGTAACTATGAAAACAACCAACAAGGTAGGCATTAAGGCAAGAAAAAGTAGTGGAGATAAAGAAATATATTTTATAATGACAAATGGTCGATCTAATAGGAAGATACTGAAATTCTAAATCGGTATGCTTCTGGTGATGTTGCTTCAAAATATAAAATACAAAAATACCAGAAATAAAAAAAGAAACAGAAATTTAAAGTATTATGGGACACTTAAATATACCTCTCTAGATAATTGATAGCAGAATCAGAAAAAAAATCAGTAGAATTGTTGAAGATTTAATCAAGACTAAAAAATTTGACCTAATTTGCCTATATAGAGCAATACAACCTACAGATGCAGAATATAAATTCTTTAAAGGGTGAATGGGACATTTGCTAAAATTGACTCCGTGGTTTTGAATCATTGCGGAGGCTTTTCTCTTTAAGTGGTGGGATAACTTAAGTCACTTGCACCAGTTTGTTGACATGAGAAAATACATAGAATATGAATACGGAGATGAATGACTAGTCAAGTACTAAAACATTTCTGTACTTAGCAAACTTAAAATCATTTTTTAAAAATTTGGTTCTCCATTACAACTCTCATTGGAGACATTGATACTTTACAACCAGAATTTGTGTGGAAAAGACAACTGACTCCTTAATTTTGTGTCACACACGCCATACAGATGCACTGCTGTTTGTAAAAGACATTTATTGTAAAAAAGAGAACAAACTTAAACCATCTAATCACTCACACAGTCCTAACAAATTTGAATAAGTCACGCTCTTCATTTTCAATATGTTGAGATAAACATTTTCAGGACACTTGTAGGGCACTTTGCTAATTGCCAGGTGCTTTACATATCATTAAACTTTTGTCATTAGTCCAAGTAAATGTGTACCAGAAGCTACTTGCTTAGCTACTTCAAAGCAGTTTAAATGAACTTTCCATATTGAGATTAAGCGAGGGGGGATGTTCAGAGTAATCGATGGTGTATTTCCCCGATTGCTGTCAGTCTGTGTGGCAGGGGTGGGGGAGACGGGGGGTTGGAGGGTTAGGGGTGGGGGTGGGGGTGGAGGGGGTGAGGAGGGAGCCCAGTAACCAAGTATCAACAAATTTCCAAGTACTGAAAAATTTAGAATGTGTTCTCTAATGATGGAGGAATAAAGCTAAGAGTTAATAATAGGTAGATAACAAGAAAATCTCAAAGTGTTTGGAAATTAAGCAATACATTTTAAAATAATTCTTTGATAAAAATAGAAATGATTGTGGTAACAGAAAGAAATCTAACTAAGGGCAGTGAACACACAATGCAATATATATATGACTTACTGTTGAATCGTATACCTGAAACTTACTGGATTTCATTAACCAATGTCACCATAATAAAAATAAATAAATAAATAAATAAATAAAATTAAAAAATAGAAATGATAAAATTTAGTGTTATCTTTAATAATAATGAAAACATAACACACGAAAACCTGTGGGATGCAGCTATCTGTGCTTATTAAGAAATTTCATGTCCTTAAATGCATATATTAGAAAAGAAGAAAGGCTGGAAAATGTCAATGATACAAGTTTACTTGTCAATAAATTTTGGGGAAAGAACCAATATCAGTCTACACAATTCTTAAGGCAAGAAACAATTACGAATAGAAATTAATGAAAGAGAAATGAAACATACAAAAGAAACAAAATTTGATTCTATATAAATACTAATAAAATTAACGTCCTCTAACAGAAGCGATCAAGAAAAAAAAAAAAGAAGACACAAAATGAATACCAGGGATAAAAGAGAGAACAAGAGTACATATTCTAAAGATTTTAAGATAATAATAGGATAATATTGAGAGAGGAGAGGAGACATCTGAAAAAATGCAAAGGAAAGGGCCTGCAGAAGTAACCGACTTAGCCGGTTAAAACTGCTCTCTCTCTCCATGCTGCTCAGTGCTCTTCAGCTAACATGTTTTCCCATAGCTACCTCCCCCACCTCAAGGACTCTCCAGCTCACATCTGTTGATTCATAGTTTGCTATCCAACTAGTGTTCTTATCTCTGTAGCTGTGTAGGAATAACAAGACTGTAAAACTGCTTGTTATGTTACAATTAGAGCTCAGCCTCTGGATAGGAATCCTCTGAGCAGGTCTCGTCTCTCTGTTCAAGAATCCTATAATGGTGCTGATAACGCCAAGGTCGCAGGTTCTACAAAACAAACGACCTATAAGACCAGTGGTCTGGAAATTTCTCCCCCCTTGCAGCCCCCCAACCCCCAAAGCTCCCCCTCCCATCGTGAGTCATGAAGCACACGTGAAACCTCAGACAAAGGAATCACGCGCCCCTTGCATGGACACTGCAAGGGTATATAAGCTATAAGAAATCTAACCAAGGGGAGATCATGCTTTGGGTCTGTTGAATGCCCCAAGCTCTCAGCTGGCATTAAATTCTCTTTCCTCTAACAAAGTTGTCTGAGCGTCTAATTTCCTCCGTCGGGTGTCACTTCCTGCAACAATATGAACAACTTCATACCAGTAAGTTTAAAAATTTAGATTAAATGCACAAATTTATTAAAAAAACACAACTTACCAAAAGGGAGAAAAGAAGAAGTAGAAAATCTGAACAGTCCCATATCTACTAAATGAATTGAATTGCAATTAAAATGTGACACAAATTTCCACTTTTGGCATAACAGCTGGAGGAGCTATAAAGACCCACTTGACAGCTAAACAAAAAGAACAGACAAAAGCTATAAAAACCTCCAACCATTTAATGTCTCTAGAAATTGTCCTAAGGGAAGAGAGCAAATGAAGAAATATTTATTCAAGAAAAGTCTACTAAAACTTCGTAAAAACAAGAGTTTCTGGTCTTTGAATCAGGATATGCTCTTTCCTTCCTTTCCACCCCAGCTCAGCTTGACAGTGTTAAAAAACAAACAAACAAACAATAAAACAAAACAAAAAACAAAAAACAACCGTATGCATCTAAAAGCTTTTCTGAAAGAAAGGGTTTATTGAGCTGTATGCTAGTCAGAGAAAGGATCAGGTCCTGGGACATACTGTCTAAACCACCAGCAACGAGGCTAGATGGACAAGATGAACATGTCTGCCATCCTGGAGCTGACAGGGCTCTGTTATACAATGAGTTTTGGGGAAGAAAGATATAAGTTATTTTGTAAGAAATTACATTGGCTATAGATGGGGGGGGGTTGAGGATAGGTGAAACGGGCAATTCTAGGATAGGTGCATAGTCTACAAGGAAGAAATATTACTACCTGACTGATTGTAGGCAATAGTCTGGAAAGTTTATACATAATCAGGATGTGGTAGTGTCCGGAGGTTGGCTATTTTTTTTTTTTTAGATAGCCACCTGGAATTTGATTCAAAGTTTCCACAAACACTCAGGAATGTTATTAGTCTTTTGTTCGTTTCAGCCCACAGCTGTTAACTGATTACTTCAGTTGATTCTTTCTCACACTCTCCAGCTTGCTGTTATTTAAATTAGGATGTCTCGGAATATTTCTCTTGTCAACAGAAACTTTGGGCAGTTGTGGCCAAAAAGACAAGATTTCCTTTCCCCTTGGCTCTCAATCAAGCCTTATAATATCTCACTCTGAGGGTAGGCCACCAGCATACCTTCCAAATTAGAGTTGAAGAGGCTAAATTCTTGGTGACTGTAGCCAGGAGGTCATGGATTCCCTCTTCTACTCAGTCACTACCCATAGACCAAAGGCTCTACCCAACAGTGGCAGACCAGAAATAATAGGCGTCCTGATTGATCTCATCCCAGCATGTTCTTGGAGCAGAGGTTCCACACCAGTAGAAGAAAACCGAAAAACAAACAAACAAACAAACAAAAAACAGTGGCTACTGCGGGGGGGGGGGGGGGGCGCAGAATAGCAATTCAGAGTCTTCTCAAGAAGAGAAGCAGTCCATAAGAATAGAGAGCTCCTATGCACTCCCTAAAAGAGCTGACCTAATTTGAAACACAATCCCGGGAAGCTCCAGCTTAAGGGTACGGTAGAAAACAAATAGCTTCCCTTAATTAAGACCAACACATTAAACCATAGGCCAGCTAGTATACCAGAGAGAATCAGGGAGAGAGTCAGTAAAAGAGAGTCTGCTGGCGGTTAGAATAAACTTCAGATATTGGCCTCAAAAACTGTTCCTGACTGAATTTAATTTGATCAGACTGTTGAGCATTTTATGTCCCAGGCTTCATTGAAAACAGGAGAGCAATCGGCCTATAATCAATGCAACCTAACTGGCTAAGTATAATACCAAATGAAGCAGACAGCTTAACACAGAGATTAGAGAAAGAGATAGTCAAAAAGAGTGTTGGTGAAAACCCCCGTAATCCCAGGATGCCTGTGCATGTGCTCAAGTCTGCACCCTCTGAGGAGTGACACCAAAAGTTCACACAGTGGGAGAAATAGGCTTTACTAACATAGCCTAGCCAAGTCACAAAACAAGCAAACAACAACCAAAACAAGGAGTGGGGGAGGTGAATTAGTATCTAAAGAAGCTAAAATATATTACCTAAACTGTACAGATTTCCACAAAAATTACAAAGTATCCAGTCAAAGAAAAATAGTACTGGATGGAATTAAATATGAAAAGAAGACTTTATTCCTTGAGATTGAATTAAACTCCAAATACAACAGGGACGACAGGGGGTTTATAATCCACAGGCAGGGAGAGGGAGTCATAAAATTGAAAATGACTAAGAGGAACTTGGTTAGATATAAGGGTGGGGGAAGAGGCACATCAATGAATTTCAAGGGTGGGAGGATTCTTGCTAAACTGGATTAGCAGGATTCTTGCTAAAAGTTGGCTCCACGGGATTTTTTGCTAAAACTGTTATTGATAGTTCAAGGACAGGGTCTGATCAAGAAGATGGTTCAAAGGAGCCTGATTACACCTTGGTCCAGAAAAGAGTCCTTATCAATGCAAAGAAACAGGAA
Organism: Pteropus vampyrus; assembly: GCF_000151845.1. Classification (NCBI taxonomy): domain Eukaryota; kingdom Metazoa; phylum Chordata; class Mammalia; order Chiroptera; family Pteropodidae; genus Pteropus; species Pteropus vampyrus. The sequence goes on along the minus strand of NW_011889434.1, from coordinate 140,616 downwards.
TATGAGACCTATACACAGGAAAGAGAAGGCAACATAAACGGCTTGTGAAAGGGACCAGATGTCAGACTGAACGTACAAAGCCTTCAAACAGCTATTATAAATATCTTCAAAGAACTAAAGAAAACCATGCTTAAAGAAATAATGGAAGATATGAAGACAATGTTTCATCAAACATAGAATATCAATAAAAATTAAAATAATTTAAAAAACAAAATAAAAACTCTGGAGTTGAAGAATATAATGAAAATGAAAAATTCGTTGGAAATACTGAACAGCATATTTCAACTGGAAGAAACTATGAGCATGTTTTCAAGGTTCATCCATGTTGTAGCATGTATCAGTACTTCATTCCTTTTTAGGGCTAAATAATATTTCATCGTATGGATATACCACCTTTGGTTTATCAACTCAGCAGTTGATGGACAACTTTGTTTCCACCTTTAGTCTACCATGAATAGTGTTGCTACAAACATTTGTGTACAAGTATTTATTTGAATATCTATTTTAAATTCTTTGGGGTTCGTTCCTAAGAGTGGAATTATTGGGTCATATACTAATTTTATGGTTCACTTTTTGAAGAACTGTCAAATTATTTTCTACAGGAGCTGTATCATTTTTACATCCCCACCAGCAATCTACAAGGGTTATAATTTCTCCATGTCCTCATCAACACTGGTTATTTTCAGTTTTATGGATTAGAAGCATTCTAGTGGGTTTGAAGTGGTATCTCATTGTGGTTTTGATTTGCATTTCCCTAATGACTAATGATGTTGAACATATTTTTATATTACTTTCGGCCAATTATATATATATATATATATATATATATATATATATATATATATATATATATACTTTTTTTTTTTTTTTGAGAAAAGTCTATTAAGGTTCTTTGCCAATATTATAATTGGGTTATTTGTCTTTTTGTTGTTGAGTTGTAGGAGTACTTCATATATTCTGGATAGTAGACTCTTATCAGATATATGATTTATAAATACTTCTCCCATTCTGTAGGTTGTTTTTCCACTTTCGTTTTTTTAATTAAAAATTATTGGGGTGACAAAATCCAATAAGTTTCAGGTGTATGATTCAACAGTATGTTGTATATATGTTGCACTGTGTGTTCGCTACCCAGAGTTAGATTTCCTTCCATCAACAAATATTCTTGATAATGTTCCTTAATGCACAAGTTATTTTTTAAATTTTGATGAAGTTAATTTATTTTTATTTTATTTTACTTTTGCTCATGCTTTTGGTGTTATTATTATTTATTTATTATTTATTTTTTTTAGAGTTTTGATGTTATTTTAGGACTCCATTGCTTAACACAAGGTCTTGAAGGTTTATTCTATGTTTTCTTCCAAAAGTTTTATGGTTTTAGCTCCTATATTTAGGTCTTTATCCATTTTGAGTTTATTTTTGAATATAATGTGAGGTAGGGAGTCTAACTTCATTTTTGCGCATGTGGATAACCAGTTATTCCATCTCATTTGTTAAAGAGCTTATTCTTTTTCCCATTGAATAGACTCATCGTTGTCAAAATCAATTGACCATAGATGTATGAGTTTATTTCTGGACTCTCAGTTCTATTCCATTTATCTGTATGTTCATCCTATGAGAGTACAACACTGCTTTGATTACTAGAAATTTGTAGAGTTTTGAAATAAGGAAGTGTAAGTCTTCCTATCTTTTTTCCAAGATTTTTTGTCTATTTGGGATTTCTTGTGATTCCATATGAATTTTATTATCAGCTGTTCTTATTCTGATAAGAATTACACTGAATCTGTAGATTCCTTTGGGAATTATTAACTTAACAGTATTAAGTCTTCCAATCCATGAACATGGGGCATCTTTCCATTTGTTTAGGTCTTATTTGATTACTTTCCTCCATTTTGTAATTTTTTAGTGTAAAAGTCTTGAACTGCCTTGTTTAAATTTATCTCTAAGCATTCTATAATTTTTCATGCTTTTGTGCATAAAATTCTTTTCTTAATTTCATTTTTTTGGATTGCTCATTACTAATGTATAGAAATACAACTGATTTTGAACAGCTGACCTTGTATCCTGTAATTTTTTCAAGTTCATTTATTAGCTCTAGTAGCTTTCTTGCATATTCTTTGGAAGTATATGTATATATCTATTCATGCCATCTGCAAATAAAGATAATTTTACTTTTTCCTTTCCAATTTAGGTTTGGTTAATTTCTTTTTCTTGCTTAATTTTTCTGGCTAGAAATTTCAGTACAATACTGGTGAAAGCGGGCACCCTTGTCTTGTTCCTGATCTTATACGGAAAGCTTTCAATCTTTCACTATTGAGTATTACTTAGCATTGGGTTTTTCATAAATGCCTTTTATCATGCTCAGACAATCTTCTTATATTCCAAGTTTTTTGAGTGTTTTTTTTTTTTTTATCATGAGAGGGTGTTGGAGTTTGTCAAATGCTTTTTCTGCATCAATTGAAATGATAATGTATTTTTCTTTTTTTATATCAATGTAATATATATTACATTCATTGATTTTCATATGTCGAATCACCCTTGAATTTTGTTGATAAACTCCAACTCATCATGATATAAAGTCCCTCTAATATGATGCTGGCTTAGTTTGCTGGTATTTTATTCAAGATTTTCACATTAATATTCATTAGGACTTTGGAGGTGATAGATATGTTTATGGTATATATTGTGCTAAATAAACAAACCAATAAAAAACATACATACCATATGACCCAGCACTTCCACTGTTTTGTATTACCATAGAGATATATGCAGAAATTGCTCAAGAAATCCCAGATGGATGTTTAGTGTGGCATTGTACGTAAGAGTCAAAATATTGGAAGTAGTCTAAGTCTTCAAAAGGGAACGATCAAATACACTGTGATTAACCATACCAAAAACCTACACAGTAGTTAAAAAGAATGAGATTCTTACACTAAAGTATCTCTAAGAACACTGTTAAGTAAAAACGATAGGACAGTAGATGTAATATTATAATATTGAGTCAAAACACAAAACAAAAATACACGAATTTCTAGATTGCTATACATAAAACTGATAAGTGTTTAATTGTGGGGAGGGGATTGAAATTGGAGGTGCAGTTAAAGCAATATATTAAGATGAACTAAGCTATCTCAGTGGCTTTAAAATAATATATTACTCCTTCATATCATAGTTCAATGAGAGTTATTGGTCCTCTTGCATGGCTCTGCTCCATTGATTATTTGAGCCTGCATTCATCAAACAGTCAAATGTTCCATATGGCACACGTGGTTTCCAAGTACTGAAAGGAGAGATTATCTGCATTGTTTATAAGCTTTAGAACTGTCTTATATTACATTTTATGGCCCCAACATATGTTCAAGGTAGGCTGGGAAATGTAAGAAAATACATACTTTTTGATCAAGCAATCTTATTTTCCAGAATTTATTCCATAGATATAAAAGCACCAGTAAATGTAATATGTATATAAGCATGTTCATTGCAGGCAGCATTGCTTTTAGTGGGTAAAACATAGAAATAATTTGAAAGTTAATTAACAGGAGAATGGTTTGATAATTTAAGGTACTTTCAAACTATAGGAAGTAGATTCATTTGCATTTGTATTTACTGACCTCTGGAAAGTCTTATAAGACTTCCAAGCTGAAATAAAGACACAGATAAGCAACTCAAAATTGTATAAAGAAATAAACAACAATGGTAACAGTAAATACAAAAGCAAGTAGTTTTGCATATTTGGTTTATAACTCCTCTTTTTTCTCATATGACTTAAAAGACAAATGCGTAAAACAATAATTATAAAGCTATGTTAATATGCACAATCACCATAGACCCTGTTTCAGGTGAGCTGTGCAGGAGTTTCCTTATAATCAGAGAGCCTGATGATTTATAATTCATAAAGAAGGGTACCTGAAAGTCATAAGATAATATTATAATATTTAGCTAAAATGCAAAACAGAAATGTATAAATTTCTAGATGGAAGTCCGTCAAACTGACAAGTGTTTGTTTAATTATGAGGAGGAGATTGAAATGGAGGTATGATTAAAGCAGTATATTAAGATGAACTAGGTAATTCATTATTTATGACAATATTATTTGTGACAATAGCAACATAAAGATATATAATGTCTTGACAATATTCCTAGAGATGCTTCAACATAAGAATCTCATTCTTTTTAAATATTGTGGAATTTTCTTGGTGTAGATAGACCAGAGCTTATTTAACTTTTCCCTTTTGATTACTTAGGTTATCTTCAATATTTTGGCTCTTACAAACAATACCACAATAGACATTCAGCTATGCTTTCCGGTGCACACGTATACATACATTTCTATAGTAATACAAAACAGTGGAAGTTCTGGATCATGTGGTATATACATATTTTTACTGGTTTGTTTATCTTTTTGTTTTTCATTTTTAAAAGCTACCAGGGTATCTGTCATGGTATTGCAAATGTTTTCTCCCAGGCTATTCCTTGTCTTTGGACCTTTTATACGTTTTCCTTTATAACTTCTGGATTTTCATTCATGCTTAAGAAGATAATCACATAAAAGATTATACATTTTCCTCAATTTTCATTGCAATATTTTATTTTCATTTTTCACATTTCCATCTTTAATCCACCTGGGATGTATTTTGTGTATGTGGTGAGTAGGACTCTATGTTCATTTTCTTCGGATTGGATAATCCATGTGCTTGATTCTGAGATTTAAAAAATCCTTACGAATGTTAAACCCTTAAATAAAAATGCTCATTGCTACACATTTGCTCACCACTATGATTATTTCCTTAGGACAAATAAATTCCAAGCAGTAGAATTGTTGGGTCATGAAGTACGTAAAATATGTATCTTTTGGTATTTATTGTGAATAGAAGCAAAAAAAAAAATGGATGTAGCAATTTACACTCTCTTTGAGTAGAAGAATGCCTACATCCTCAATAAAATTGAGTATTGTGAGTAAACACTTGCCTATTTGATAGATGAATAATAACTCGTTTTTATTTTATTTATTTTTCACCTCATATTAAGGCTGAATAACAGTTATTCTTTATATAGATTTACTTGGAGGATACCCTGAACATCCAGGCTATGTTAACCACCATTTGACTTTCAGGCTCTTAGTTATGAATTATAAACCATTAGACTCTTTGATTATAAGGAGACTCTTGTACTGCTCAGTTGAAACAGGGTCTATGGTTAGGTTTATGAAGCAATAATGGAGATCATGATTTCATGAGAACCCCAAAACAGAGATTCCAAGGCCAAAGACACAGATATTCTGACTCAATGTGTTTGTAAGAGGGTGTGTGTGTATGGGGATTTATGTGTCAAAATTTTGCATTTTTAATAAACACACCAGATGATTATAATGTGAAGTGATTACGGTTTGAAAGATATCTGTTATAGAAAGTTACAATAATTTTATAGACTGAATTTGGGGAATAATCCCTTTCCTATTGTGTTCTTTTGAAAATGTTGTCATAGTTTTTAGAGAAATAAATTCATTCCAATTTTATGCAATCAGAAGTAAAACTGGACAAGAACACTAGAATTTTAATTAAGTAAATATTAAGCACTCACTACGTATAAGTCATAGCACTAATCAACAGAAGTATAATGAAATGTATGACATAGTCTTTACTTTGATATACAAAATGCAAAAGGTCCAGTTAGGAAAAAATACTTAAGTGTATATATACATATACTTGGTAAGACTAAAATACACACACACACACACACACACACACACATATATGGCATATATACACTAAAAATATATGTATGTGTATATATGCACTAAAAAGTATATATCTATTTCTATATATATTTATATATAGTGTTACATATATATTAGCCTTACAAAGAATTTTTATATATGATTTAAAAAATCCTTACGAATGTTAAGGATTACATATTGTTTTTTTGGATCTATATCCTGAATCACTTTGTGCAATTTACACAAGACCTCGAGAGTCTTCTACCCCAGTAAGGCAGGCTCGCCATGAGCCTTCAGGGAGAATTCATGTCACAAGAGAAGGAAGCCAAAACCTTAGTCCTTAGATTTGGAGCAGCAACTCTGACTACAGCATGGTACCTTTCACTCAAACTTCTATCCCATTCCAATACCCCAAACGAACTCATCATGTCTGACTCCTGTGGACAGGACAGGTCCTAGGACTGAAATCAGAAGGGGCTATTTTGCTAAAACTCTGCAAGACATTGTGGCCTAAGCAATCCTGGAACAGTCCCCATCTGTGTTAAGTGTCACTATAGGGAAGAAAGAGGCTTTAGAAAACAGTGGGTTTCATGGGAAATCCAGGGAATTCACTGGGGTTTTGACATTGAGGACTCCAGTGCCCCAGCAGCAGTGGGGCTAGCAGAGAGCACAGGACCCAGAAGAGGCAGTGGTGCCCAACGGGCATGGCGGGACCCAAGGAAGGAGATAGGGTGGAGCTCACCAGCAGAGGACTAGCATGGAAGCCTCCACCTCCCTGCCTATTGGACTTGTTTCTGAGCACAGGTTGAGTCATGCCAGGCCCGCCCTCAAATAACTGATGTTCTGTTGTGGATTAAGGTTCTCTGTGCATAGGTAGGAATAATGGCCAGCCAAGCACAGCTTAGAGTCACCTCCTTTCTTCCCCACATCAGCCTTGTGAGGCAAATGTTTCCCCATGAAAAGATCAAGTCTTAAACAAGTGTATCTGTAATCATTGCCAGTTTTATTTCTCTGGCTTAGAGATCCAGAGGTGATTTAAAGTTTACATTTCTTTTTTATAGTTCTAAGAGTTTATTAAGTGTTTCACTGCCCTTCAAAGGTGATTGACAAGTTCTTTTATTGTGTCTGTTTATTTTAGGTTTGTTTGTTTTTTTGTGTGAACAAGTAATACACACACATATATATTCTTTTTGCAAAATGAGAAGATGCAGACAGGCAAAAAATAAAATAAAGTACAGATCGCAGGGAGACTCACTGTTAACCTTTTGGTGTATAATAATTCAGACTTTTTGCATTACATCATATATAAATGTACATTTTATATATGTATCTATAATGTTTTACAATGTGTTATTTTCACTTTACAGTATACAGTGAGCATTTTCCCATGCAAATGAATGAAACATCTTATTATATAAATGAGATTGGGTCAGAAGATGAGATGTTGGTAACAAGAGTCATGTGTAAATCAAAGGAACATCGAAACATTGAAGTTAAATGGTAGCAAATATTTAGCAAGAAAATGGAGACAAAAAGAATCCAGTGGTGCAATATTAAAAACAGAAAATAGTTGAATTCAGGGGAGAAATGCATTAAATGGGATAAGGACGGTCCCGGGAATGCCTATGGTTAGAATGCAGAGCCCTAAACTTCTTTCTCAGACCCCTTATCTCTTCCAAACACCTTTCCATCTCATCTCCATCTCTTGTCATTTCTTCATTATTAAAATGCCTATAATCTATGTCCTCTTTAAATTCCTCGAGAGACTGAAGCAGCCTTTGCCTAAAATTCCCCTCTGTTTGTTGGCGTTCAAATTCTCCATAGGGACGTTCTTCCTCTCTCTTTGGCAAGCTGCACTTGGGTTTTCCTTCATTTTCTTTGCAGGGTTTTTGCATGATGTTGTTTCCTGCTTTAGTCCAGGGAGAAAATGTAGAGTAAGATTGCTTGTTTCTTTTGATTGAGGATTGTCAGTTTCTTTGAAGCAAGTAAACGCAATCTCCCTAATCTCCCACCTCTGCCACACAGGCCCAGCTCTCAGAATTTCTAGATGCTGCCCCTTCTAACCCTCCCACCCCCGCTTCCTTTCTCCTCCCTTTAGCAACCCACTATTTCTCCAGCAGACAAGGCTAATGGCCTCTCCGATGGGCGGGATAAGGGGAGCAGACCGGGAGTGAGCTGTGAGGCTGCAAATTTTACCCAGCTCTTGCCCTTCCCAGCTCCCACCCTCAGAGCCCCCGGTCTAAGTACTCCCCTCACACTGACCTGTGACAATTTGGGATAGTTTCCTCCTCTTTTTCTTGCCTCGAGATGTGTGTGAATACAGATCCTCGGTCCTGCAAGCAGAAAGGAAGGGAGAGGGGAGGAGAGAGTTCTCTGGGGACCTACTAGCCCCAGACATAAGACTCACAGTATTATCTCGAATCCGGGAACCTCATACGGGTACATCGTGTCATATTTCCGACCTCCTGGTTACTCTCCAGTCCGTATCACATCCTCCTAGATCTCAGTCCCCACCCCCCACCCTCAACTCCTCACCCTCAGGCCTAGTGTTTGCAAAGCCCACAATTTCCTCCCTCCCTACCGGCTGCATTCCTGTCAGGCAGACATCGAATGAGATGAATTATTTTCGATTTATCTCTAAATTTCTCTGTCTGCACCCCAGGATTACAGCCGCTCTCTACACACCTCATTTCCTCCAATGAAATTGGAGCGAGAAGGATAAGGATAAAGGGAAAGCATGCCAATCTGACAGAAGCTGATTATTTCTAAACTATCATTGAATCTCTGGGCGTCTTTCACCAGACTTCCACCTACTCCAGATCCTCTCTCCCGCCCCCACCCTTTTTTTCTAAATTATCTCCCAGATGTCTGCATGGGTTTGGGGAAAGCCGTTAAATTCAGCCTTTACCACCCCAGGGTCCTAGTGGTTCCCTCACACCAACCTGCTGGGGTTTAAAGAATTTGTGTCTTCCTCTTGGCCACAAGCACGATTGCCTGCAGGGCAGTAAGTAGCTGGTACCCAGAGGAGAAAGAAGTAGGGGAATATAAGGACTTCACGTCAGCTCTTGGTCACGTGAGGATTATGTCATCCTCCAAGTCTGGTCCCCACTTTCCCCTCCCAGCAGCTGTGCTGCAGAAGTGGAAAGGCTTACCAACCTCCCACCCCATACCACACCAGGCCCTGTCACTCATTTTTGTCATTTCTAATTCCAGAGATCAAAAGTGACCCTTTCTCTCTGTGGGCAAAATTTGCCTTTCTCAGACTACCAGAGAAGGGCTGCATATTCCCATAGTCATAAGAACCACTGTTACTTCTTTAATGGCTGTGTTGGCAGAGAGGATTACTCATCCTCTTCTAAGCCGCAAGAACAGAAAAGAAGCAGTCTTTCCCCCATCCACCTTCCACTTCAGTCACTATTAACCACTATTTTCCTTGCAACCAAACTGAAACCAAATATATATTCCTGAAACCAAACTGGAGGGGGTAGGGTAAATTAGGAAAGGTAATACATGAGATTTTGTTTTTACTTTTATTTTGATAATTTCCTATCCTTTTCCATTTTTCCATAAACTTATTATATTCTTTTAATAATCAGAAATATTGACATCTCCATTTGGGGGAAAAAAAAAAGATTCAAAATAAGAAGATAAAAAGGGCCAGCCACCTGTTTCTACTGCTGAGTCATAAAATAAATATAGAGGCAAACACATTTTTGGAAGTTTAAAATGTACAGGGCATGAACAGGCTACTCTTTTGAGGCACTCCTGGGCATATGAAACCCTTTCATTGCGTGAGCTATTAAGGTCATAATTCCACAGCACCTTGCCCTTTGATTTTCAGATGTCAAAAATCAGTCATAAAATTTTACTAGTTCAATCTAGGTATCATGCCAATCTCTCTCTGTTTGTACCATGCTCTTTTATTTCCTTCAATACTGTGTCCATAAGAGATTACCTTTCCTCAACACTCTTATTCGGAATCAAATAGTTTTTAATCTTCATCCCATTTATGTTTCCTTAGATCCTATTCTACCACAATGGAGGAATGAGAAGCACTAACAGAAACTGGCCACTTTTAGTCACTTAACATACTAAACTTTTGTTGCTAAGGATTTTGGTATTAATCTAAGTGGATTTGTTGTTGTTGACTTTTTAGCTTGAAATCCTTGCAACAGAATGAGGGATGTGTTCTTAAAACGTGTTTACATTAATTGCGTTTACTTGCTTGTTTTTAACCTTGGATCTAAAAGTTGGATATTAAACTTCCCTGTGCCTCATCTATAAAATGTGGCTAATGGTTCTAGGCACTTTGTAGAGTTGTCAGGATTAAATGGTATAATTTATATAAAGCATTTAGTACATGACTGACAAATGCCAAATGCTCCATTAAATGACAGGTCTCAAAGATTACCTCCTAAGGAACTCGGAAATTATTCCAATTATCACTCTGGCTCCACTGCCACTCCCCTAATGCAAGCAGCCCTAAACTCCTGGACCACTACGACAAAATTTACTGGTCTCTTTGCCTTACATCTTGCCATTTTCGATAGAATAATGAATGATTCCAAACATCAGATATGACTATATCACTGTCTTGCATTATTTAACTTCATTCTCCAATAATCCTACTAGATAGGGACATCTTTAGTTGATCTAAACATTTCACAGAATACATCTCCTTTTATAAGTAAAAGCTTGTATGAAAATATATGTAAATATAAGAAAAGTATGATACTGAGTTAGATTCAACTTGTCTCCCTGGTATTGGTGAATGGAACTAATAGGAGAGGACAAAGAGACATTATGTATCATGGAAAGAAACTCCAACAATTGGGGCCAGATACCTGAATAAGAGCTTACCAAAAAGCATCTATGCCAGCTCTACTACTTGCAACAGTCACCTAAGCCTTCTCTCCTTCAAGTCAATGTGAAGAGACAGGTAAGGGTAAGAGGTAAAAACTGTGGGAGCCATTGACCTTGTGGGGAGTTTAATGTAACAATACAGTTTGAAATAGTAAATGTAACAAGAAATCACAAAGAAATAGGAAATGCTTTGACACAAATGAAAATTAACACACGACATACCATAACTTGTGGGATTCATGTAAAGTAGCCCTTAAAGTGAAATTTACATTTGTAAGCACATACCTTAAGAGAAGAAAGATCTCAAAACCATAATCTTCTACCTCATGAATGAGGAACAGGAGAGCATAGTGAATCCAAAGCAACCAGAATGAAGGAGATAAGGATTAGAGCAGAAATTAATGAAGCAAAGAAGAGAAAAAAATTCAGAGAAATTCAACAAAACCAAAAATTGTTTTTTGAAAGAGATCAACAAAATTCACAGACTTTTAGTTAGACAGATGAAGAAAAAGAGGGAAGACTCTAATTACTAAGATCAGGAATGAAAGAGCAGCCATTATTATTGCCCTTATAGAAAATTTAAAAAAGGATTGTAAGAGAATAGTATGAACAACTGTATGCTAATTAATTAAACAAATTAGATGAAATAATGAAACTCCTAGAAAGACACAAACTACCAAAACAAATCCAAGAATAGAAAACCTGAATAGAATAATAACAAGTAAAGAAATTAAATTAGTAATTTTAAAACTTCTGAATAAGAAAAGATCAACCCCAGATGACTCCACTGATGAATTCTACCAAACATTTGAAAAGAAATAATACACATTCTTCCAAAAAGTAGAAAAGGAGAGGACACATCCCAACTCATTCTAAGTGACCAATATTACCCCGATATCAAAACTAGACAAAGACATCAGAAGAAAACTAAAAATCAATACCTTTTATGACATAAATGCAAATATCCTCTAAATTCTATGGTAAATTTTATACCAAGACCAAGAGGAGTCAATCATAGAAATGTCAATACATGTATACACCATATTAATAGAATAAAAACCAAACGCCACACCATCATTTCATTTCATTTTATTTCAGCGAACTGCACAAAATTTTGAAGAAATATAACAGCCTTTTATAATAATTTAAAAACTCCAAAAACTAGGAATAGAGGGAATATCTTCAACCCGATGAAGGACACGTAAGGAAAACCCACAGCTAACATTATATTCAGTGGTAAAAGGCTGGATGCTTTCCTATGATCAGGAACAAGACAAGAATGTCTGCTCTCACCACTTCTTGTCAACATTCTACTAGAGGTTTTCGACAGGTCAATTAGCTAGAAAATGAAATCTAAGGCATCCAGATTGGAAAGGGAGAAGTAAATCAAACTGTTTGCAGGTTACATGATCTTATACAGAGAAAATCCTAAAGAATCCACAAGAAAGCTACAGAATTAATTAACAAGTTCAGAAAAACTCAGTATAAGATCAACACACAAAACCAGTTTCATCACACCTGTGATGAAAATCAAAGAGAAAATTAAGGAACCAATTCCATTTACAATAGTATCAAAAAGAATAAAGTACTTCAGACGACATTTAACAAAGAAGTGAAAAACTTATGCTCTGAACATTACAAAGCATTGTTGAAATGAAGACCTAAATAGATGGAAAGATACCCTATGTTTACAGGTTGGAAGACTTAAATTGTTACAATTGCAATACTCCTCAAAGAGATACACAGATTCAAAGCAAGCTCCATCAAAATTTTAATGACCTTTATTGCAGAAGTGGAAAAGTAAACTTTCAAATACATATGGAATTACAAGGGACCTGGAATAGCCAAAACAATCTTGTCAAAGAACAACAAGTATGGAGAAATCAACTCTTCCTGATTTCAAATCTTACTTCAAAGCTACAATAATCAAAACACTGCGGTACTGGCATAAACATAGACACATAGATCAATGGAATAGAATTGGAACTCCAGAAATAAATACTATGGTCATTTGATTTTTGAGAAAGGTGCCAAGATAGTTTGATAGGAAAAAAATAGAATTTTCAACAGTTGGTACTGGGAGAACTAGCTAACTACATATAAGAGCATTAAGCCTAATCCCTACCTCTCATCATATGTAAAAATTAACTCAAAATGAGTCACAGACCTGAATGTAAGAAATAAAACTATAAAACTCTTAGAAGAGAACATTAGCATTAGCATAAATCTTTGTGACCTTGGACTAGACAACATTTCTTAGATAAGACACCAAAAGCACAAGAAACAAAAGAAAAAAATAGATTTATTAGACATCTTCAAAATTAAAAACTTTTGTGTCTCAAAGGATATCATCAAGAAAATAAGACACTCAACAAAATATGAAAAAGATTACCAATCATATATTTTATAAGGAAATTGTATCCAAAAGATATAAAAAGTTATTACACTGGATATTAAAAGACAACCCGATCGAAAATGAGCAAATGATGTGAACAGACATATCTCCAAAGAAAGTATTCGTATGGATGATAAGCACATGAAACCATGCTCAACATCATTAGCCATTAGGGAAATGCAAATCAAAACCTCAATAAAATGTCACTTTACACCCATTAGGATGGCTAGAATCAAAATACAGATAGTAACCAATGTTGATGAAAATGTGGAAAACTTTGGACTCTCATGTATTGCCAATAGGAATATCAAATGGCGCGGTTGTTTTGGAAAATGTTTTTACAGTTTCTCAAAAAGCTAAATATAGAATTACTATATGACCCAGAAATTCCATTCCTAGGTATATACACAGAGAAATGAAAACATATTTCAACATAAAGATTTATAATATTTATAGTAGCCTTATTCATAATAGTCGAAAGTTGAAAACAACTCAGATGTCTATCAACTGATGAATGGATACATACAATGTGGTATATGGATACAACTGAATATTATTTGACAATAAAAAGAAATAGAGTACTCAAAAATACTACAACACAGATGAACTTTGGAAATAGTATAGTAAGTAAAAGGAGACTGTCAAAAAGGGCCACATTTTGTGTGATTCCATTTGTATGAAATGTCCAGAATAGACAACTCTATAGATATAGAAATTAGATTGATGGTGGCTTAGGCTTGGGAGCTTGGAGGGAAACACGGAGTTACTACTAGTAGGTTTCCTATAAGGGTGATTCGAATGATCTAATATTAATTGTGGTAATGGTTTCACTACTCTATGAATATAATTGAAAAATGGCATACACTTTAAATTGGAGAATTAAGTGATATGTGAATTATGACTCAATAAAGTTGTTATAAAAAAGGTAAGTTAACACATAGTGATAGAAACTGTTGAAATTGAATCGCAGTGAAAAATAAGAGAACTTCAGTGACCTGTTGATCAATATAAAGCATTATAACAGGTAATATGACTCCCAAAGGGTGTGAGACAAATAATATGTATTTGAAAATATAATACCTGAAATATTTCTAGGTTTTTATGAATATTATAAACTTACAGACCCGAGAAACACTGGACCTCCAGCAGGATAAACAAAAAGAATGCCATATCACCATTATGTTCATTGGAACATTATTTAAAATATATAAAAATAAATAAATAAATATAAATATACACACACACACACATATACACACAATGGAATATTATTTAGTCATAAAAAGAAGGAAATGTGTCATTTGGACCTTAAGGACATTATGCTAAGTGAAATAAGTCAGACAGAGAAAGACAATATGGTATGACCTCACTTATATACGGAATATTAAAAAAACAAACTCATAGATACAGGGAACAGATTGGTGGTTGTCAGAGGTGGGGAGAAAAAATGAGCAAAATGGGTGCAAGTGGTCAAAAGGTAAAAATCTTTCAGTTATGAAATAAATAAACCCTAGATATGTAATGAACAGCATGGTGACTATAGTCAATGGTACTGTATTGTATATTTGAAAGTTGCTAAGAGTTTCTAAGTGACACATCACAAGAAAAAACTTTGTAACTGTGTGGTGATGAATGTTAACTAGGCTTATTGTGGTGATCATTTCACAATATATACAAGTATCAAATCATTATGTTGTACACCTGAAAATAATACAATGTTATGTGTCAATTATATCTCCATTACAAAAAAGAATGCCACGTCAAGGTACATCATAATCAAAATCCTGAAAAGCGGTTATTAAGAGAAAATCTGAATAGAAGCCACAGAAAAAGGATATGTTGTATATAATGGTATAAATATAAGAATGACTCCACACAGCATCAGAATTTACAAGAAAGAAGACCATGAATGAAATCTTTAAAGGACTGAAAGAAAAAAGTTAACTGAGAATTCTATATCCAGTGGAAATACCCTTAAAAAATCAAGATGAACAAAGGCTTTCCCCAACAAACAAAAGGTCAACGTGTTTGTCACCATAAAACTGATACTATAAGAAATACTGAGGGAAGTTCTTCAGATCGAAGAAAAATAACAAGTGATGAAAATGTGGATTTACACAAAAGGAAGAAGAGCACAGGAAATGGCGTATATGTGGTGATATACATTTGGGGTGGAGCAATTGAGCAATTTTAAAGACAATAAACTTTACAAAAGAAAAATAATAACGTATCATGGAGTTTATAACATAGATACAAAGTAAATAGCACAAGGAGGGAGGTGGGAAATGAAAGTACACCATTGTACAGTTCTTACATGAATTGGTATAGTATTATTTGATGACAAATTGTAATAGGTTAATGATGCATATTGTAAACTCTAGAGCAAGCACTAAAAATGAAGCGAAGGTTTATAGCTAATAAGCCAAAGTGGAAATGGAATAATAGAATGTCATCAGTAACTTTTTTTTTAAGTGGGGAAAGAGGGTAAAAAGGAACAATGAAAACATAGCCATATGAAAGTAAATAGTAAGATACTAGATTTAAATGCAATCATATTAAAAATGTCATTAAATAGTAATTGTTTAAGCACTCCAAGTAAAAGTGAGAGATTGATTGGATAAAAATGCTCACCACTTATGTGCTTTCTATGAGAAACACACTTTAAATATAAAGACACAGATGGGCTAATAGTAAAAGAATGGAAAAAAAGTAGTATGGAGACACTAATTATAAGAAAGTGGGGGTAGCTAGATTAATATAAGCAAAGCATTTTTCAGGACATAAAATGTCCATCCACAGATGAATGGATAAACAAATGTGGCATATACTTATAATGGAATATAATTCAGTCTTAAAAAGGAATGAAATTCTGAAACATGCTATGACATGGATGAAACTTAAAGACATGGTAAGTGAAATAAGCCAGGCACAAAAAGAGAAGTAGTGTATGGTTCCACTTCTATGAGGTACCTAGAATAGGCAAGTTCATAGAGACAGAAAGTAGAATGCTGGTTGCCAGACCCGGGGGAAGGTAAAAATGAGGAGTTATTGTTTAATGGGTAAAGAATTTCAGTTTGGGAAGATGAAAGTTCTGGAGATGGATGATGATGATGGTTGTACAGCAATGTGAATGTACTTAATGCCACTGAACTGCACACTTAAACATGAGTAAATTTAGGCAGGTCCCAACAGCTCAGGCGGAGGGAGTTGCAGCAGCTGCCGAGCAGCCCAGCTTCGCAAAGGCTCTCTCTTGGCGGGCCCAGGCCCACGGGCACCCACACGCACTTGCCCAGCCGCCGGGATGGCCAAGAGGAAGGTCAGCTCCAGCAAGGGAGTGGCAAAGGAGAAGCCCACGAGGAGGTTGGCGAGGTTGTCAGATAAACCTGCTCCCGTGAAAGTGGAAAGGAAGCCCCCAAAAAGTGGCAGGAAAGGATAGATCTGCAGAAAAAAAGTGCAAACTAAAGGGAAAAGGGGAGCAAAGGGAAAACAGGCCAAAGTGGCTAACCAAGAACTAAAGGTTTACCTGCAAAAAATGGAGAAACTAAAAATAAGGAGAGTCTAGCCTCTGATGAAGCAGGAGAGAAAGAAGTCTAAGTAATATCATATACCATGTCTTATCAGTGGTCCCTTCCCTGTCTCCCTTCTTGTACAATCCAGAGAAATATTTTTATCAACTATTTCATAAATGCAAGTTTTTTTATTACCCCTAGAAACATTTTTAAGAAGGAGAGAATTCCACTTCATTCCATTTTTTAAGTGTAAATGCTTTTTATAAAGAGGTGGAATCATTTGCTGGTTGTTTCTTTTTTTGGTACAGCCAGAAAATAATGGGATATTGAATATGGGAGACTTTGATTGTCTTGGATGTCAGCTTAATATTCCATATATGGGGATAGTTTTTATATCCTCTGACACAAAGCAATTCGGGGTCAGTTGTGCATTTAATATGTCTTGAACATTTAAAATTATATCTATTCCCATGTTTTTGGTAGAATTGTTTCCTAAAGAAAACCACTCCTTGATCTTAGCTCTCCCAGTCAGAATTTTGTGTAACATCTTTGTCATGGGAGTCCAGGTTGCCTAGTAACTTAATGTGCTGTGAAGGATTGAAAATTTGATTATGTAGCATATATGATATTAAATTGTGAATTAGTGGAACTTTGATGTAACAGTGTATCAACCTTTGAAGATATTGATACTTGATATTCTATTGAGGAAAATTAGCCTCCAAATTTTAAGCTGGAAAGTCACTGGGATAACTTTAGAAAAGATTCACAACTATATGATTTTAGGTTTTTGGTACGTACATTAAGGATTGTGTACAAATTGAAATGTCTGTGTATTTATTCTCAAAACAACCACTAAATCTCGATTATGAAAGGAAAAAATGGTTAACTTCATGTTATGTATATATATTTTTTACTATAATATATTTAAAAGTGATGAATGGGAAAACTTTGGATTAAAAGAGATCTAAGACATATCAAGCAAAGGTAATGTGTGTGTGTGGTATTGGATCCTCATGTAAACAAATGTAAAATAAAAAAAACCTGTGATATTTATAAAGTAATGAAAACTTGAACACTGGATATTTAATATTAAAGTATTATTATTTTAGGTGTAATAATGATACTATGATTAAGTTTAAAAAGTTCTTTTAGAGTTACAAACTGAAATATCAACAGATTAAATTATATGCTGTCTGAAATTTACTTCAAAATAATAGTGAAACAAATCAGAGAAAGCCAAAACCATATGGTTTCACTTGTTTGTGGAATCTTAAAAAAAAATGAACAAACGAAACAAAATGAAAACAGATTCATAGAAACAGAGATCAAACTGATGCTTGCCAGAGGGATGGGGCATAGGGAGATGGGTGAAAAGGGTGAAAAGGAATATAGTCAATAATACTGTGATAAAGTTGCACTGTGACAGACGATTACTAGACTTAATGTAGTGATTATATTGTAAAGTGTATAAATGTTGAATCACTATATTGTACACCTGAAACATATAATATTATATACCAACTATACTTAAATACAAAATTTAGAAATTTTTAAAAATAATAATAAGGTAGAAATAAAATAATATGGTAGAAAAGGAGTGGATAGGAATAGAAACAGATTCATCATGAGTTGAAAATTATTGTAGCTTAGTGGTCAACTACAATGACATGGTATTTGCACTCTAGAGGTCTCTGAGAACCTCACCTTTGGTGATTCTCTGCATAGGCCAAGCATAGTACCAAAAGCTAGTGTAGGCCAGTGGGCTAACCCATGTGACCTCTTGCCAGCCTATGAGGTAAAGATTGTTTCCTACATTTTATACATGAGGAATTTGATGTTTGTCCATGATTACAGAACAGTTAATCTGCCTGTGTTCTTTCCTCCATGCTCATTTGTGTTACTTATCAGCCAGTTCCTGTGGGGCCCATACCTGGGCTTCTTAATAGTTTCTGATGGTCACTGACCATATAAGAAGATAGATGCTGAGTTAGTACCCATGAGTACCTGAAAGTATGGGGGTTCCTGATACAACTTGAAATGAAATATTTTAAATTTAATTATATATGTTTAAAATAAATATTTTTAAGCTGGCCACTGGAATCATTTTGAGGATGTGAAAAAGGAGGCAGAGGAATCCTCTTGTCTAGAGTAATTGCAAATAGATGCTTGTATTAGTCAAGTTCTCCAGAGAAACAGAACCAATAGATTATAGATAGATGATGATAGATAGATAGATAGATAGATAGATAGATAGATAGATAGATAGATACATGCATACATACATACATACACACACATACATGCATACATACATACATACATACATAGATTTATTTTGAGAGATTGGCTTATGCAATTTGAGAGATTGGCTCATGGAGGCTGGAAAGTTCAAAATAGACAAGGTGGACTAGCAGGCTGAAGATCCAGGAAGAGCCACTGTTGCAGTTCAAGTCTGAAGGCCATCTGCTGGCAGAATTCTCTCTTGCTTGGAGGAGGTCAGTCTTTTGTTTTATTTGGGCCTCCAACTTATTGGATGAGGCCCACCCACATTACAGAAAGCAATCTGTTTTACTCAAAGTCTGCCAATTTTAAATGTTAATCGCATCCAAAATACTCTCACAAAAATATCCAGAATAACGTCTCAGTCAATAGTAGAGCCTATCATGAGGAAGGAACAATTAGAAAAAATAGTTCTGTTGGCTTAATATTTTAAGACGAAGGCTTTACTCTTCCTTTAACCAGAGAGTACATTCTATGCTATCTGGGCTTGCATAAATAGTACTTACAGAGCATGTTCTCTAACTACAAAAAATCAATTAGTTAAAAACCAGAAATTTAAGACATATAGAAAAGAACAAACAAACAATATTTTAAGTAACACTCATGAATAATCCATGGATTGAAAAATAAATTACAAGGCAAATTAGAAATATTTCAAACTAAATATAACATATCAGATTTAGGGATGCTGTTAAAACAGTGCTTAGAGGAAAATTTGTAGATTTATATACTTATATTAGAAAAGAAGAGAGATTTAAAATCGATGATCTGAATTTCCATTTACAAAAGTTAGAGGGAAAAGGATATTTTATCCAAAGTAAATAGAAGGAAATAAATAGTAACAATAAAGGTAGAAAACAATGAAATAGAAAACCGATTTTTAAAAAGCAGGAAAAACAAAGCTGAATACTGGTTCTTTGAAGAAATTAACTTCTAATAAATGAACCAAGAAAAAAAATCACAAATTACCAATATCAGGGCTGAAATAGGAGATATCACCAAAGAATGTACAAACGTTAATACATAGTAATTAAATATTATGAGCAACTTTATGCTGATAAAGTAAATGACATAGATGGAATAGACTAATTTTTTGTAAAGCAAAACTTTCCAAACTAGAGAAGAAATAAAATTTGGGTGGATCTATATCTACAAAGTAAAATAAATTCATAACCAAGAAAATATTTCCACAAAGGTTGTACTGGTGAACTCTAAAAAAGAGATAATAGCTACATTTCACAAAATCTTTCAGAAATTAGAGGACACAAAAACATGTGGCAACTCATTTTAAGAGCCCAGAATAAACTTGACACCAAAGCCTGGTATAAATATTACAAGAAAAAAATTATAAACCAATACCCTTATGAACATATATGCAAAAATCCTCATCCTCATCAAATTACTACCATATAATATCTATCAATATATAAAAATGATGAGGACCAAGTGGACTTTATCCCAGGAATGCAAAGTTGGTTTAACAATAATAAAAAAAGTAATACACTCCACTTATTATCAGAATAAAAGAGGAAAAAAACATATCATTTCAATAGATGCATAAAAATATGTGACAAAAGCCAATACTCATTCACGATTTTTAAAAAATCTCAGCAAACTTCTCCAGTCATAAAGGGAATTAATGATAAACCTACAGAGAATATACTTAGTGCTGAAATAGTATACATTTTTTCCTCTAAGATTGGGAATAAGGGCAGGATATTCACCCTCATCACTCTTACTTAACATTGTACTTCAATCACAGACAACATGATTTTTTTACAAAGAAAATTTTAATGAATCTACAAAAAAGCTACTAGATCTAATTGAGCTTAGCAATGTTGTTAGAGCACACATCATGAAAGAAAAGAGGATCACGAAAGGAAACGATTGCACAATTGGACTTCAACAAAATTAAAAACCTCCATATTGATGTAAGGTCAATATGTGAAAAAAATTGTATTTCTATATACTAGCAGTGAACAATTAAAATTATAAATGAAAATTACAATGAAAATAAAATCAATGCCAGTAACAACAGCTTGAGAGTTTTAGAGATAGGGATAAAAAATATGTATAAAACATGTACATTAAAAACTACAAGACACTGTTAAAAGAAAAAAGTATCTAAATGAACATAGAGATATATCATGTTCATGTATCAGGAGACTCAGTATTGTTAAGATGTCAATCCTCCCTTCCTAGACAGTTGTCATCTGATTTCATTTATATGTGGAATCTAGAGAATAGGATAAATGAACAATCAAAACTGAAATAAGCTCATGGATACAGAAAGTATTTTGATGGGTGCCAGATGGGAGGTTGGGAGGATGGAAGGGTGAAAGCAGGGAGGAGATTAACAGGTACAAATTAGTAGGTACAAAGTAGTCATGGGGACGTAGAGTATAACATGGGGAACATAGTCAGTAGTATTCTAACAACTATATATGGTGTCAGATGGGTACTGGAGTTATCGGGGTGATCACTACCTAAGTTATGTAAATTTCTAATCACTGTGTTGGATATCTAAAACTAATATAATATTGTATATCAAGTGTAATTGAAAAATAAAAAAATATATTTAACAAAATCTTCCTTCCCTAAGTCATCTACAGATTCAATGCAATCACAGTCAAAATCCAAGCAGGCATCTTTGAGAGATTGACATGATGACTTCAAAATATTTAGAGATTTAGAATAGCTAAAACAACTGTGAAAATGAAGAACAAGTCTAAAGGAATCAAATGATTTTATGATATGCTATAGGTACAGTGACCAAGGCAGTGATGGTATGGTGTAGAATTGATACACAGATCAATGGAACAGAACACATAGTCCAGAAATAGACTCAAACATACATGGTCAATTGATTTTCAACAAGATTGCCAAGTTATCTTACCGGGGATCCTTGATTCTTACCTCACATCACACATGAAAAAAATGACTTGAAATGGATCATAAACAGGAATATAAAATCTGAAACTTCTAAAATAAAGTATAGCAGAAAATCTTTGCAACATTGGGGTAGGTAAAGACTTCTTAGATTAGACCAAAAAAAGCACAGATCATAAAAGAAAATAATTGCACAATTGGACTTTGACAAAATTAAAACCTTCTGATCTTTGTTAAGACACCATTAAGAAGATAAAACAGCGGAAGCTGGGCAAAAATGGCGTAGATGATAGAAGCTTTGCTTATCCTCTCTTGCAACCACATAAAAGTTGAGACAGAAACACGGAGCAAATAGCAAGCGAAGTTGCTTGCCGATACAGGGGAACAGAAGCCCTACAACTAGGGAGAGAAATAATTAATCACCCTGCAATAGGAAGAGGTAGGACGCGGCAAGGACACAAGGCTGCCCACCCGAGCAGCTGAGTGAGACAAAGGCCAGGGCATCAGCAGATGCCTCTTAAAGTGGCTGTGTCCTAAAGTGGCTGTGTCCGAGGATTTTCGCGGTGATGAACCTGCTCGCTCTGAGCACCAGCGCTGGGGCAGCTGCGCAAGGGGCACCAAAAAGCCCCTTTACACGTGCCATCTTAATTGAAGCCTCCCCTTTCCCTCTAAAAGTAACCACTATCCTGACTTCTGTAGTAATCATTTGCTTTCATTTCTTTATGGTTTTATCTTCCAAGTGCATAACAGGACGCTACAGTCTTGCCCTTCAAAAATTTTTAAATATTTATTTAAAGTCTCTATTAATGTACAGGTTTTCCCTCCATCTCTTTCTTTTCCTTACAAATTATCTGCGGAAGAACTTGGGCTGTTTAACTTGTAGACTTTCCTACAGTCTGGATTTTGCTAACTGCCTCCTTATGGTCCAACCAGATCCTCTTTCCTCTAATTCCTGCAAATTGGTAACTACATCCAGGAGATTTAAATACTGACTGCAACAGTTTGCTCTTATCCAGATGATATCATTTGGTGACTACAGGTCTATGGGGGCCACCTTTACTTTTAAGTCTTCTGGTGGTATTTTATAGTCATCCTTGAGTGAGATTCTGTGCTCCTACTATTAATTAACCCAACCTGCCGTATTAATTTGGTCACTCTGTCTTGAAATTTCAGAGCCTTGTCTCACCTTCTCCATAGCCAATAAGCCTCCATCTTTCTTCACTATGACAACTGAATTTGTCATCCTGGTTTAGGGCCTTATGACTTAATATCTGAACTACCATAGCAGGCTGTTCTCTCGTGTTCCTCCTTCCATCCTCTACTTCTCTCCTTTTGAGAGATTTAAGTATGGTGTCCAAGGTGACACAGCTGGTTAGTGCTGAGTCTGGGAACCAACCAGGTTTTAGAATGAAGACTGTCTCTATAATGACCCTATGCCCTCTTCCATCTTTTTCATTCAATTCCTTCTTTTCGTTCACTGATAAGTTAATAGTTATTGGAGGGGAGAGTGCTTTCAGAAGCTCAACACTGCCCTGTGTACTCTGATTGATAAGGACTAGGTCTCAGAAGAGGGAATTACATTGGTGAAAGAAATACGCCCTCTGGGTAGGCTCTTGACATAAGGCCATTTGGAGAAAGCTAAAGGAAAGGGTGAATTGTCAGCCCAGTGGGAGCTAGGGGAAGGCAATGGCTAAGTTGGCCAGAAATAGTCAGAGAAAGCCTCCAGGAGGAAAAGGACCTTAACCTGGGCCTCAGAACAGAACCTAGAAGTAAGATGGGAAAGAGAGAGGAGACCTGTCTGACTGAACCCAGGCCCAGGGTCCTTACCGTTAATTACTCTGGCTTGTCTCATGCTGCTTTGAAGATATAAGTCCACTTACTCCTCCTTTAGAGGTTTTTAAGTCTATTGTGTCTATGGTCTCAAAGTAGGTTCAATGCAAGCTCTTTATGACACGAAGTCAGAAAACCCGTGCTCTGCACTCCCCCAAGGACTTTCTCACTTATTTTCAGGTAATAGAATCTGAATTTGTCAATCTTTCTGTATAGAACTTGGGCATTTGCATTTAAAATACAGGTGCTCCTCAAGCCCACAAATCCATTCTTAGGCATCCATCCTAGGGAATCAATGATGCTCACAAAAGTTAACTGTGACAAAGTTATAGTAAACATAGGTGATCAGGGTCTCTATATCACACTGATATTCAACCCAGTTGATTTTTCTTAGACATAGAGAAAAAAATTATGTTTTGCACTAAACTAAGTTGTGTGTGGATACAGTCCAGATGATCATCTTTGCCAAAGTTTGCTCTGGTGACTGTGGTCATGCCTTTGAAAAGAAAAAGTACTGTGACATTTCAAAGGTATGTTATCCTAGATGCATCAGTACAATGGTCAGAACTCATTTAAGGTAAAGATTGACCTTTGCTAAGGAAACTATAGGCTATAAGTTAGTTATGTGATTACTTGCCATGACCTGCCCAGTTAGAAATTCATAATCAGACCATCTTGTGTGGTTACTTTTGGTCACTAAGCTTTTTGGGCCTGCCATGTACCCTGCCCACTCCCCCACCACCACCCCCAGCTTGTCAGATTTAGTATATGGTAGCTAACTGGGGCTCAAATTTTAAAACAGAGCCTAACAGCCATTGCTGAACAGAGGCCTCTCACACAAGTCATGCTTCAGGGAGAAGACTGTACTGAACTGCCTGCTGATTGCACTGAACTGTCTGCATACACTGTGTTCCTGCCTTCTCAGCCAACCCTTACAAAGGAGTTCCTGTAATATTATTTCAACTAATAGGACTGAGATTTTCCCTGTCCATTTGGATCTGTACAGCTATATCCTCATTAGCATTTGCACCAACCAATCAAAGTGGCTCTATTCTGATCATTAGGACAGTATTTTTTGGACAAATCAAACTGTGAGGTTTGGAGTACTCATTTGCCTGAGAATGGACAAATCAAGGACCAGAGGCAGGGACTTCTTTCTTTATAAGTCAGCTCCCCTCTGGCTTGGGGAGTACTCCCTTTTGGTTTCTGTGTAAGCCCTTGTTTTCCTGGCTGGAGCTGTACCACAGAAGCTGCCTTTTTTTTTTTTTAATTAAATAATTTTTTAATGGTAACATTGGTTGATGAAATCCAATAAGTTTCAGCTATATTTTTTTAATTAATTAATTTATTATTATTTTTTAAATGAGAAGCTGTCTTGCTGGAAGGGACTGAGCTGCAACAGCAGGACCAGGGCCAAAGTGGAACACCGGGGCTGCCTCGCCCCAAGACTGCTTCACAGTCATGCTGTTCCACAGCCATGCTGTATCACAATTGAGCTGTTTGCACTGAATGACAGACATCTCCCCCTTCACCATATCCCAAATTGGGGACTCTCGTTGGCATTGAATAGGCGCCAATGACCATCATTTGACACTTCCTAGTTTTTTATTTTTGTCTCTGGCAGTTTTACATACAGATATTGTTTGTTTTAATACTGATTATATAAGTATATTCAGAAATAAGAATTGATTATATTTTATCTATTACTTTCTATATTTACATGTATAATATGCATATAGATATATATTAGAAACTCAAACAGTATACTGTTTCTAATTTACTTCTCTGTTATTTAAAGTGTAAATCATGAAAAATTTTCTTTACCATTAAATACCCTTTTACAGCATATTTTATTTTACAGAACCCATACGAATAAGCAAAAATGTTTAAGTCAAGTATCGATACTTGCATATTTTCATTGTTTTGCTTAAATGTTTTACTACTATGAATATATTTGTACATAAATCTTTCCACACATTTGTGATTTTTTTCTGTAGAATAGAATGTCAAAAATTAAATGGCTATATCAAACAGTATGAACATTTCCATGACTGATAATTGTTGTCAAATAGTCCTCCAGAAAGAATGTATACCAAATGACATACCCACCAATAGTGTGAGAAGTTGTTTTAAGTTTAACAATTTTGTGTGGGAAGAATGTCGGTTAGTTTTACATTTAGGGAAATAATTAATAAAGTATAAAATACATATGTAAAAGTGTCAAAATCATGAATATGTGGATCAATGAAGTTTTAAAACTAAAACCATTGAACCAGCACTCAAAACAAAGTAAAACAAAGAACCTCCGGAACATTACCCAAGGCTACCGCTACCCTGAATTCTAGCATCCTAATAGTTTTGCCTATGTTTAAACTCATATAAACCATATACATTACTCTTTTCACTATGGCTTCTTTATCTTAATGTTGTGTTTGTGAAATCCATCCACACTGTGTGTAGTTGTAATTTGTACATTTTTACTCATGAATAATATTCCACTGTGTAAATATACAATTTACTTATACATTTTCTTGCTGAAGAACATTAGGCATTTTCTAATTTTTAGCAATTTGAAAAGTGCTATTATAACATGTGTTAATGTTGTTTGGTAAACAAACACATGCATTTTTACTATGGGTGTATCTAGAGTGAGATTGCTGGGTTATAGAGCATGCCTGTTTACCTTTAACATTTTGCCAAACAGTTTTCCAAAGTGGTATCTCCCGTTCTAGTTGCATGACACCCTCATTAAATACTTGTTTTTTTATGATTTTAGACGTTCTGGGGTCTGCTTAGTGGTATCACATTTTGGTTATAATTTACATTTCCCTGCAAACTAATGAAGTTGAGCACATTTTCAAAAATTTATTAGACATTTAGATATTCTGTTTTTTGAAATGCTATTTTAAGGTGTCTGGCCATTTTTTATTGGATTGTCTTTTTCTTTTTCATTTGTAAGAGCTCTTTATACATTATAGATATGAATCATTTATCAGATATACGTGTTCCAAATATCTTCTTCTAGTTTGTGATTTGCTTCTTCTTTTATTGGTGTCTTCTGATGAACAGAAGTTTTGACATCAATAAAGTGCAATTTGTAATCTTTTTATTCTTCATAATTAGTGGTTTTTGTGTCTTCTGTAAGAACACTGCCTACTCCAATTATGTAGATGATTTCCTGTGTATTTTGCATGAGAATGACATTTTTACCTTTCTCATTTAGCTCTGTAACACATCAGGAGTTAAGTTTTGTATATTATTTAAGGTGGAGTCAACATACATTTTTCACATATGGATATCCAACGGATCTGCTACCACTTTTTGAAAAAAAATCCTTTCCCCGCTTCACTGCACTGTCATCTTTGTCATAAATAAAGCGATAGTATGTGTAGGTATGTTTCACAGGTCTGTGTGTGTGTGTGTGTGTACACACACTATATATGTTCATCTTTGAGACAATATACTATTTATTCACTATAGCATTGTGTTAGGTTTGGCATCTAGTAGTGGAAGACTTTCACCTCTCTCCTTCAACGTTGTTTTGGCTGTATTTGGCTCTTTGCATTTTTATACACATAGTTGGAACCTGATTGTCGACAAAAAATAACCTGCTGATATTTTTTTTAATATAGATTGCACTGAATTTATAGATAAATTTGGGAATAATTGACAATTTTAAAATATTTTAAAATAAAGTCTTTCAATCCACGAGCATGGTATATCTCTACACTTATTTACGTCTTCTTTAATGTTTCTCAAAATTGTTTTACAATTTTCAGTGTAGAGGTCTTGCAAGCATTTAGAATTAGTTCTAGATATTTGATTTTTAATCAACTTTATTGTGGTCTAATTTACACACAATAAGATACATACATTTTAACTATATAGTTCAATCATTTCAACAAATGTATTCACCAGTGGAGTCAGTAACCAATCGATACAAAATGCGCACTTTTATCTCTGATATTTTTCCCCAAGTATAATATTTTTTGACATTTATCTGTGTTGTTGCTTGTACCAGTAGTTTGTTCCTTTTTATTGCTTACTAGTGTTCTAATGTATGAATATACGAAAATTTGTTTATTCATTTACTTGTTAATGAACATTTGGATTGTATCCCTTTTGGAGCTACCATAAATGAAATTGCTATGAACATTCCTGTACAAATCTTTTTGAAGAAAGATATTTTGAAATCTGTTTTGGAAAATTCCTAAGAGTAAAATTTCTAGGACGTATGGTTAAGTGTAAATTTAACTTTTCAAAAAGCTGTCAAAAAGTCTTTCAAAGTGGTTGAACTTACCGGCAATGAATGACAATTCCAGTTGTTCCACATCCTTAGATATACTTGGAACTGTCAGACTTTTTAATTTAGCAATTTTGATGGATGTGTAGTGGTATTTCATTGTTTCTTTTTTTCACATTTCCCAGATGATTAATGAGATTGAACATTTTTCCTTGAGCTCATTGACAATTCGTATATGTACTTTTGTGAAATGTTGGTTCAAATCTTTTGATTATTTTTATTGCATTGTTTGTCTTATTTTGAAGTTTAGGAGTTCTTTATATATCTTCTGGATATAAACTCTTTGTTGTTTACACGTGTTGTAAATATTTTCCCACTTCATTTTCTTAACCATGTCTTTCAGAGAGAACTTTTAAATTTTGGTAACTACAATGTCTCTGTACACTCTACTATTATACTACCTTTATTACTACATTGTAAGTCTGAAATCAGATAATGCAATTCTCCATATCTGTGGAGTTTTTTTTTCCCCAGAATTATTTTGTGTATTCTAGGTTTTTTGCAATTCTATATAAATTTTTAGTTAAGCTTGTCAAGTTATACAAAGATGCCTACTGAAATTTTGATTTTAACTACACCGAATTTATAGATCAATTTGTAGAGAATTAATATCATAACAGTACTGAATTCCCTGATGTAGGAGCATGGTTTTTTATACTTATTTTGATCTTTAGTTTCTTTTGGCATTCATTGTTTTAAGTGCATATGTTTCCTTAAATTTATCCGTATTTCATGTTTTTGGAAGCTATCATAAATTATTTACACATGATTTCAATTTCCAACTTTTCATTATTAATACTACTGAGTTTTTGTATATCTATCTATAATTTAAATCCTGCTAAAATCATTTTTATTTCTATAGTAGGTTTATTGTAGACCCCATAAGGATTCTCTAAATACATGATCATGAGATTTAATAAAGACATACTTACTGCCTTTTGAACCTGAAATTTGTGAAGGAATTTTTGTTGTTTAAGTCTGAAAATTCAACAAGGCCCTACTGCAGTACACACTCATTGGCTTACCTCATGAAAAGGCCTAATGCATCTAGGGGCCCCTCACAAGAGGAACTATCAGCTGCCCTGTTCTTTTCCAACTTTTAAAAAAGTGGCTGCCTGTAGAGTCCATATTTATATGACTTAGCAGAAGAGACAGGTGGTTATTTTTTTCCAACTTTAATCTGTTTTTCAAATAAAAAGAACTTTTTCCTTTTTATAAAATTATATATTTTTTGTTTACTATAAAAAGAATAAAATAGAGAGAGGTTATGAATTTTTTAAAATCCATTCTCCTGGGCTCTTTCCTTGACACATCTCTCCTATACATTTTATTGGAGGGAAAATGGAGAGCACTGGCAGCAGAAAGAACAGCAGGTGGAAGGACGCCTGTCCTAGGAGCTTGGGAGGGAAGAGGCGAGTCCCCAGAGCAGCAGCTGGGATGGCCCACAGGCCCCCGAGAAGATACTGCCCTTCCCTGGCAGCAGAGAAAGGCCCAGGAACACACAAAGAAGGGACAACGACAGGGCCCAGGCTGGCGATGTTAAAAGGGACGCGGGGACAGGGGCGGCGACGCGGGCCGAGGGCTCTGCAGGACCCCGAGGGGCAGCAGGGGGGCGGGACGGGGGCGTCGCCGTTCGCGATGACGAGAGACTCACGTGACCCGCCAGCGCCGCCTCGCGCGCGCCTCGCTCGGGCGTCAGACTCGGTCGTCGCTCGCTCCCTTCTCAGTGTCTGCTCGCGGTGTCCCTGAGGGCGTGCGGGCCAGGGGCGGCCCCAAGAGGCGGAGGCGGAGGCGGAGGGGGAGCAGGAGCAGGTAAAGGATCCCGAGGTGCTCCCCGGGGCTGGTGCGGACAGCCGGCCCGGCCCGTGGAGCCCTCGGGGCGGGGGCGTCGGGCTGCCCCGGGGCGAAGCAGTGCAGAGACCGCAGCCACCACGCCCTGCCGCGGCCCCGCGTGTGGCCGCAGAACACGGTGGGCCTTTCTGGGGGGGGCGGTGGAGGGGACCGGGGCTGGACGGCCCAAGGCGACGACCCTTCGGAAACACCTGCTTCTGGGTCCCCCGCCCCGCCCCGCCCCGTCCTTCTTGGTGTCGAAAATAGTGGTCAGCGCGGGGGCGGGGACGGCGGCGGGTGGTGCGCCGAGCGCTCGGCTGCAGTGGTCCCCGCTCCCCCACCCCGGCCCTCCGCAGGTCTGCGGGTCCAAGTGTCGCGGCGGCGCACTCGCGGCGAGAATCGGGAGGCGGAGGAGACGGCAAGGATAGGCCCAGGTGGGTGCGAGGGACGGCGGTGGCGGGCAGGGGTGGGCAACGAGTGGAGAGCAACCTCCGAGACCCCAGATCCTTCCCCGCGCCGCGTCCTCCATTTTGGTGCCTGCAGAGGCTTGGGCATGGATCGGCAGGGAAAATGGTGGGTTTGGGATGAGGGAGGGGACGGGAACCAGAGGGAAGGGGGAGAAATGAGACTGGGGGCCCCCTAGAGGGCGTACGGAGCCTCTCAGGTGGGAAACATGCAATTTTAAAAAGCCTTTGAAATCCAAGCCTCTGAATCGTAGAAGGTGCGTAGTAGGGCCTCTGTCCTCGGTGCTGATCAGTCCACGAGTGGGGAAAAAGTTCTTTCTCATGTCTCTTGTCTCCTAGGAGTGATGGCGTCGAAAGAGGAACAGGCGGTAAAAAGTCTCAACATGGAAAATGCCAACCAGGAAAATGAAAAAAAGGATGAGAAGAAGCAAGATGCTAATAAAGGAGAGCCCTTGGCCCTCCCTTTGGCAACTGGTGAATACTGTGTGCCTAGGGGAAATCGTAGGCGGTTCCGTGTCAGGCAGCCAATCCTGCAGTATAGATGGGATGTGATTCAGAGGCTTGGAGAGCCACAGGCAAGGATGGGAGAAGAGAATATGGAAAGGATTGGGGAGGAGATGAGGCAACTCATGCAAAAGCTGAGGGAAAAGCAATTGAGTCACAGTCTGCGGGCAGTTAGCACTGACCCCCCTCACCATGACCATCATGATGAGTTTTGCCTTATGCCTTGAATGTTCATGTTTTCCCTGAAGTTAATAGGGCAACACACCTGCTTCCTAAACTTACATGTTTGTGATGTACCTTCATTGTAAACCTTTTGATGTTACTTGTTTCTTATGGGTCTCCTATTACCAGCTTCTAATTGAATGTTGTGTTTTGACCCAATACGTAAGTTTCTGTCAGCAGGGGAGTTTTACCTATTGCATGGAAAGATGCTCATTACATGTTATGAAGTAAATAAAGCAATATAAGAAAGCATTCTCTAGTTTTTACTTCAAATCTTATTACATTTTATAAATGAGCACACAGTCTAAGAATACATAAAGTAAAAAAGTGTTCATCTCCTTATAGCAATTATTTTTCTCATTTAAAAAAAAAAAACATTACTTAAAGAGCTAGACCACCTGATAAAAACAATGTGAGCACTTATTAACACTTGTGTTAGAATCTCAGTTATGGCTAACCTCTCGATCTTTTATTTAGGAGTATAAACCTAATCATGAGACATAGCTCTTTAAAGATCGTATTTATCAAGATGAAGGTGATAATCATCTCCCAGGACTGCTATGTGTACTTGAGGCAATAAGTTTATGAGCTTTTTCCAAGCTCTTGTTCCCATTAGCATATGCATGACCCAACCCCTTAGATACTCCCTTCAGCTATTGGGGAATTTCCCAAATCCATGTCTGTCCTATACTCAGAAATATCCACTGGGCTAAGAGGTGTAGGTACTTATATTTCTCTGTTTCTTTGCCCTATTGCCTTCTCCCTTGAGTATCCTCAAGGTGAGAAAGTCCCACTGATTTCTCTGAAACTTCGAGTGAATTGAGTCCTCAATCTGTCCTATAAAAATTTGGAGAAATTCCTTCTCCTTGTTGAGCTTCATGGAAATAACCTTGACCATCTGGTTCTTTCCTTAGGTGTAGTTCTCCCCCAAGAAACCTACCTAGTTCATTAGACTATTCAAGATGTGTGAGGCAACACAGCTCACTTTCAATCTGAGTTGGCCCTTCTCACACCAGCCCCCTGAAACCTATGAATATGAAGAATTATACTGAGTTGAATGCCAGGAGATGGTGTCAGTGAATTTAGTGGATACCCATATGTGGAGATTTTTATGAGAAGTCCATTGGAGGACTATTGTGTTTAAGTGTCCCAGTTGAACTTGGGAAGTAAAGTTGTTTTGGAGTGTACTAAATAGGTATAAAGACAGTCTTTTGTGGAAATAAACTTAGAAGTTAGGGTTCTAGAACAGAGTTAGCAAAACACAGCCCATAAACCAAATCTGGTCTATTGCTTAGTTTTTTGGTCAATAAGCTAAGAAGAAATTTACATTTTTTAATGGTTGAAAAAAATTGACTTATGACATAAAACTATGAAATTCAAAATTTGGTATACATAAATAAGGTTTTATTAGAATACAGTCATACTTATTAATTTACATAGTATCTGGCTGGTTTTGTACTACGATGGCAGAGTTGAGTAGTTGCCAAAGAAACAGTATGGCTCGCTTGCAAAACTTATATGTTTATTATCGCCTTAACAAAAGTTTGCCAAACTCTTCTCTAGGATATAACATCACAGTAGCACTTAGGAAACCAAAAGGAAACGTGTGTAGGCAGGTGAAAACGAAACACAGCAAACCCCAGAAATGAATTAGATTCCTAAGCAATTCCAAAGCCCGCCCTCTTCAAGATGCTTGAGACACAAGGCACATACAGCAAGACAGGCGTTTATAAAGACAAAGGCTAGAGTTGAAAGGGCAGGAAAACATGAACAGAGAAGCTTCTGCCCTACCAGACTTCTTACTCTTGATTGCCAGTGCTAAAACCTGCTTCTATTGAAACCAGAAGCATTCTGTCTTCATTGGCCTAAGGATATTTAGCAGTTCCTGAAGAGGAACTAGAAATTCACATATGAACCCACGGCATATCATAGTAGAAGATTAGACATGCATATGTTCAGAAAAATGTACACTTCCATGTATAGGCAGATCCAAATTTGCCCTGTCAACTCAGAGAAGGGTGGATTTGAGAAATAGCCCTCTGCAAGCTAGCTTTTGGCCTTTACCATAATGTTTGGATCCGAAAGGACAACTGAGGGAGTAGTATGTAAGTGATCAGGCTCTACTTAAAGTACTCAGGCAACAATCAACCATTAGAAAGTGAACAAAAGGCAGTAAGAGAACAGGGCATGAGGTTCCCTAGAAGGGAACAGCCATATCTAAGGTTATGGCTGTATTTGCCTACTTCTATCATTTCTATATGTTATGTGGCAAGCCTCCTTTTCTCTCTAAGAGTGACTGCTCTTCACAAAAGGGACAAATTCTTCCCATAAGTGCCTAAAATCTAGCGAAGAGAAGGTGCTGAACTCTGGTTCTCAAAGAAAAAGGATGTTCAAAAAAGAGGTTTGAGATGTAGATAGGGATTGGGCCATTGGGGTTTTAGCACTTTATGTACATCTTGTAGATCCTTGATGAATAAAAAACTGAACCAAGGTAAGTATGGATTTAGTGGTATTCAGCAAATGATAAACAGGTATATGTATTTTAATCCTTACATATTTCTAACAAAATTGAGATAATAATGTAGATAACTTTAAAAAAATTTTTTAAGTTTATTGAGGTAACATTGTTAATACAATTATATAATTTTCAGGTGTACATTATAATTTGACATCTGTATATTCTATTGTGTATTTACCAGCAGATAACTTTTGGAGAAAAATAATTATTCGTTCTTTTTTTCTGAAAAAAAAAATTAAGACTATTGAAGGAAATAGATTTAAGGGCCACCTTGTGACCAAAGGAAGCAGTGCAGTTTGAACTTTCTAGTCACACAGAGCAGGGAGTATTCACAGACACTGGACTCTTCCGAGTAGGTCAAATAGCATAGGAAATGCACTTTGGTTAGAAGTGAAATAAAGCCTTCATGTTTTAACCAAGTAAAACATCAAGCCACATTTATGCTTCAAATGAAAATGGAGTAACAAGAACTGTATTTACCTCTCGAATTGAAACAAAACCTGCACCAAATATATATATAAAGAAACCAGTTTTCAGTTATTGAACATTAAATAGTGGAAGACAAAGTTCCATGAGGGAGGAGAAACAAATAATATGAGACATGTTATTGCCCCCAGATTACTGTGCATTGTAGAATTTATAATATACGTGGAAGTAAAATGTATGTAAACAATAGCACAAAAGCCAGGAGAGGGGGAATGGAAGCACACAATTTTAAAGTTCTTATTCCATACATTAATGTTACTCGATGGTAGATTCTGAAGTGTTAAAAATGTATGTTATAAATTTCAAAACGACCATGAAAAAAGTTGTAGCTAATAAGCCAACATAAGAGATAAAATTGAATCTTCAATATACTCAATCAAAAAAATGTTAGAGGAAGAGAACAAAGACCAGAAGGGACAAATGAAAACAAATAGCAAGAAGGTTGATTTAAATGCGAACATATTAATATCAATAATTACATCACTGTAAATTGTCCAAACACCTCAATTTTAAAACAGAGATTGTCAGATTTTATAGATAAGGAAGGCACAAATATATGCTGCCTATAAGAACCCTATTTTAAATTTAAAGATACAGATAATTAAAGGAGTGAAAAATGATGGACAATCTTAACACCAATCAAAACAAAGCTCGAGTGGCTATATTGATATCAGATACAATAAATTTCAGAGCAAAGAATAGTACCAGGGATATTATGGTCATAGAATGTCATTACATAGTTTTAAGTGGTGAGTTTGTCAAGAGGAAATAATCCTAAAAATTCACATATTACAGTACTTCAAAAAATATATGGAGCAAAAACTGATAGAACTGCGAGGAAAAACAGACAAGCCCACAATTATAGTCAGAGATTTCAACACTTTTTCTAAAAAATTGATTGAACAAGTAGACAGAAAATCAGCAAGTCCATATAAGACTTGAACAACACCTTGAACCAATTTATTTAGTTGACAATTGTAGAACTTGCCACCAACGACAATATAATGTACGTTTGTTTCACATGCACATGGAACATTTACCAAGATAGTCCATATTCAGGGCCATAAAATAAGTCTCGATGTTAACAGGATTCAAATCATAAAGTGTATGTTCTCTGACAATAGTGGAATTAAATGAGAAACTAATAACAGAAAAATCTCTGGAAAATCCCCAAATGTTAAAATTAACCCAAAGAAGAAATGAAAGGGGAAATTATAAGGTACTTTGGACTGAGTGAAAATGAAAACTCAACATATGATAATTAGTGGGATGTGGCACATGAAGTACTGAAGAGGAAATTTATAGCACTAAACATATATATTAGAAGAAAACCAGATAGCTTAAATACATGGAAATTTTATTTAAAATACTTCCTCCAAAGAAAACTCTAGGTTGAAATGGCTTTACTGGTAATTCCACCAAACATTAAGGATGGCATAACACCAATTCTATGCAAAATCTTCCAGAAAACTGAAGAGGGAATACTTCCCAACTCACCTTACAAGACTGGAATTTCCCAGATAACTAAGCAGACAATTATAGAGATGGAATTTAGTGATTACCAGAGTTTAGGGGGGAGGAGGGAAAGAGCTGACTACAGCTATAAAAGGGTAGAATCAGGGATCACTGATATTTCTAGTCTGTAGTAGTGGTCATGCAAATCTACACATGTGACAAAATTGCATAATGTAACTAAATACATAAACGGATACAAGCATGACTAAGATCTTTTGCACGTTTTTTTTCTTTTTATTGTGTTAATATACATAACATTTTTTATCATTTAAAACAATTTAGTTTAATGGCATTAAGTACATTCACATTGTTGTGTAACCATCACCATTATCTATCACCAGACCTTTTCATCATCCTTAAATAAAATTCTGTACCCATTAAACAATAATTCTTCATTCTTATTTGCCCCAAGCCCCAAGTAACCACTATTCTAGGTACCTCATATACGAGAAATCATGTAATAATTGTCCTTTTGTGTCTGGCTTATTTCACTTCACATAATATATTCGAGGATCATCCACGTTGTAGCATGGGTCAGAATTTCATTAATTTTAAGGGTTAATAATATCCCTTTGTATGTCTATACCACACTTTGTTATCGATCCATCCGTCAATGGACATTTGAATTGTTTACACCTTTTGGCTATTGTGAATAATGCTGCTATGAACATCAGACACAAATATCTTAGTTTCTGCTTTCAATTCTTTTAGATATATATCTAGAAGTGGAATTGCTGGATCATATGGTATAATTTTTTGAGGAGACATCATGCCGTTTTCTATATTGGCTATACCACATTACGTTCCCACCAGCAATGCGCAAGGGTCAAAATTTCTCCACATCCTGGTCAACACTTGTTGTTTTCTGTTATTTTAAAAAATTTTATAATAGTCTTCCTAATGGGTATAAAGTGATTTCTTATTGTGGTTTTGATTTGATTTCCCTTATGATTAGTGACACTGAGCACCTTTTAATGTGCTTATTGGCCATTTGTTTATCTTCTTCGGAGAAATGCCTAGTCCATTCCTTTGCCCATTTTTAAATTGGATTGTTTTTTGTTTTTGTTTTTTATGTTGAGTTGTAGAAGTTCTTATATATTTTAGATATTAATCCCTTATCATATGCATGATTTATAAATACTTTCTCCCATTCTGTTTTGTGGGTTGCCTTTTCACTCTATTGATAGTGTGTCTTTTGATGTATGTAAGTTTTCGATTTTGATGCACTCCAATCTATCCATTTTTTTTTCTTTTGTTACCTATACTTTTGGTGGCATATCCAAGAAATCATTGCCAAATCCAATGTTATGAAAATTTCCTCTTAAATTTTTTTCTAAAAGTTTTACAGTTTTAGATCTGATGTTTAGATCTATATTCCATTTTGAGTTAATTTTTGTGTATGGTGTAAGGTAAGGATCAAACTTCATTCATTTGTACTGGATATTTATTTTTCTCAGCACCATTTGTTGAAAAGACTGTCCATTTTCATTGAATTGTCTTTGCACCATGTCAAAATTCATTTGACCTACATGTGAGAATTTATTTCTAGGATCTCTATTCTATTCCACTGATCTATATGTGTGTCTTTATGCCAGTACCACACTGATTAGTGTTACTTTGCAGTAAGTTTTGACATCAGGAAGCTTGAGT
The DNA here is from genome assembly GCF_000151845.1 of Pteropus vampyrus. Classification (NCBI taxonomy): domain Eukaryota; kingdom Metazoa; phylum Chordata; class Mammalia; order Chiroptera; family Pteropodidae; genus Pteropus; species Pteropus vampyrus. Next base: position 103,642 of record NW_011889434.1, on the reverse strand, counting down.
CTTCCAAATTAGTTTTTCTATTTCAAGGTTGTTTTGGCTATTTAGGGTCCCTTGAGATTCCATATGAATTTTATGATAGATTTTTCTATACCTGCAAAAACATCATTGGGATTTTGATAGAGATTGCATTGAATCTGTAAATTGCTTTGGGTAGTATTAAGAGTATTGTCTTCCACTCTTTGAATGTAAGATGTTTTTCCATTTATTTATGTCTTCTTTAATTTGTTTCAGCAGTGTTTTCAGTATACAAGTGTTTCACACCCTTGTTTAAATTTATACTGAAATATTTTATTCTTTTTGATGCTACTATAAAGGAATCATTCTCTTAACTTTTTCTTTTCAGATTGTTTACAGTTGGTGCATAGAAACAGAACACATTTTTATGCATTTATTTTGCATCCTGAAACTTTGATGAATTTATTCATTAATTCTTACAGTTTTATTGAGGACTCTAGGATTTTTAACCTATAAGATTATATCATTTGTGACTAGAGATATTAACGTCTTCCTTTCCAATAGGAATGCTTTTTTCTTTCTTGACTAATTGCTTAGGCTAGGCCTTCCAGTACTATGCCGAGTAGAAATGGTGAAAGTAGCATCCTTCTTTTTTTTCTGATGTTGAAAGAAAAGCTTTCAGCCTTTTACTCTTGAATATGGTGTTATTTGTTGGCTTTTCATATATGGCATTTATTATGTAGAGATAATTTCCTTCTATTATTAGTTTGTTACGTGTATAATGAAAGAGTGTTGAATTTTGTCAAATGCTTTTCCTACATCCATTGACATAATCATATTTTTTTCCTTCATTCTGTTAATGTGGCTTATTACATTGGTTGACTTTCATATGTTGAACAATTCTTACATCGAGGAATAAAACTCACTTGATCATAGTATATAATATTTTTAATGTGCTGCTCAATTTGGTTTGCTAGTATCTTTGAATTAATATTCACATGGGATATTGTTCTATAATTTTAATTTCTTGTAGTGTCTTTGTCTGGCTCATAACATACGTAAGTTTCAGGTATACAATTCTATAATATATCATCTGTATATTGCATTGTGTGCTCACTACCCAAAGTCTAGTCTCCTTCTGTCACCATATATTTGACCCCCTTCCCCTCTGATAACCACCATACTGTTGTCTGTGTCTATGAGTTTGTTTGTTTTGTTTGTTTCTTTGTTGCTTTCTGTTTTATATCCTACATATGAGTGAAATCATATGGCTCTTGTCCTTTTCCATCTGACTTATTTCACTTAGCATGGTATTCTCAAGATCCATCCATGCTGTGTTCTCTCATCATGGGAAAAAATTTTTTTTGTAACTATGTATGATAATGAATGATAACTAGTCATTTTTCAATATATACAAATATCTAATAATTACGTTGTACATCTGAAACTAATATGATGTTATATGTCAATTATATCTCAACTAAAAATTAAAAAAAAATAAAGAGCTCAATTTACAAAAGCATCAAAAAGAATAAAATAGGCCCCTTGCTGAGCAGCTCCAAGCCCTGCACTGGTGGCACCTGGCCTCAGTTTCTGACGTGGCCTCTTGAGGCAACTATAAGCATCTGTGGATTGCTTGCTAAATCTTACCAGGTGGCCCCGGAGGGACACAGATTGGGGCTAAACTTGGCCTGTAGCTAGACCCTTCTCAGGACTGTGCCAATGGACACTTACTACACAAAGCCACACTAATAAGACTGGGAGACTTAGGAGCTTTGATTAGTACATAGAAACAGACACAGAAAGACAGCCAAAATGGGGAGACAAAGAAGCATATCCTACATGAAAGAACAGAACAGAGATCCAGGAAAAATGGAGTCAAGCAATCTACCAGATGCAGTGTTCAAAACACTGGTTATAAGGATGCTCCATGAACTTAGGGAAAGAGTAGAGGAACTCAGCGAGAACTTTAACAAAGAGATTAAAAAAAAACCCCATAAAAATGGAAATGAAAATTATAAAAAGGAACCAGTCAGAAATGAAGAATGCAATATCAGAGACGAATGGTATATTAGAGGGAATCAACAGAGTGGAGAAAGCGGAGAATCAAATCACTGATATAGTGAATTGGGTAGTGGAGGACACCCAATCAGTTTAGCAACAAGAAAAAAGAATCCAAAATAATGAAGATAATATAAGGAGCCTACGGGATAATATCAAACGTAACAACATTTGCATCATAGGGGTACCAGAAGGAGAAGAAGAGCAAGAAGTTAAAAACCTGTTTGAAGAAATAATGATGGAAAACTTCCCTAACCTGGTGAAGGAAATGTCTATTTCCATACAAGCCCAGGAAGCTCAGAGAGTCTCAAAAAAGATGAACCCAAAGAGGCCCACACCAAGACACATCATAATTAAAATGCCAAAGGTTAAAGACAAAGATAGAGTCTTAAAAGCAACAAAAGAAAAGCAATTAGTTACCTACAAGGGAGCTCCCATAAGACTGGCAGCTGATTTCTCAAAAGAAACTTTGCAGGCCAGAAGGGCTTGGCACAAGATACTCAAAGTGATGAAAACCCGGGATCTACAACCTATATTACTTTATCCAGCAAAGCTGTCATTTAGAGTCAAAGGACAGATAAAGAGCTTCCCAGACAAGAAAAGGCTAAAGGAGTTCATCACGACCAAGCCAGTATTACAGGGAATGTTGGAGGGACTTCATTAAGAAGAAGAAAAAATATGTATTAAAAACATGAATAAAGAATGGCAATAATTACATACCTATCAACAAGTACCTCAAATGAAAAAGAATTAAGTGCTTCAATCTAAAGATAGGGTGGTAGAATGGATAAAAAAACAAGATCCTTACATATACTGTCTACAAGATACTCACTTTGGGTTAGAAGACACATAGTCTAAAAGGAAGGGGATGGAAAAATATAGTGCATGATGGACCTAGAGGGTATTGCACTGAGTGCAAATAAAGAAAGATAAATGACATATAATTTCACATACATGTGGAATCTAAAGAACAAAATAAATAACACAACAAAAATGGAAACAAACTCATGGATACGGAGAATATTTTGAGGGCTACTAGATGGGAGGAGGGTTGGGGGGGTCAATGAAAAAGGGCAAAGGAATTAATAAGTACAAATGGATAGGTACAAAATAGTCATGGAGATATATAAAGTATAGCATAAGGATTGTAATAATTATGTAAGGAGGAAGAGGGGTACTAGATTTAGTGGGATGATCACTTTGTGAGTTATGTGCATCTCTGATCACTATGCTATATGAATAAAACTAATATATTATTGTATGCTAACTATAATTAAAAAAACTCATTGAATTGTACACTGTAAAGATGAGCAACTAATTGTCTATTATATTTCAATAAAACTTTAAAATATACATTGAATTTTTAAAAAGAATAAAATACTTAAGAATAAATTTAGCCAAAGAGATGTAAGACTTATACACTGAACACTACAAAAGATTGCTGAAATATATTAAAGAGGCCTTAAATAAATGGACAGACATTCTATATTCATGGATTAGAGAATTTAATATCATTATGATGTCATATTCCCCAAATTGATTTACAAATTCAATGCAGTCCCTATCAAAATCCCAATGGCTTTTTCTTTTGTTCTTTTTTTTTTTTTTTTTTTGTAGAACTAGAAAAGCCAATACTAAAATTCATATGGAATTGTAAGGGACTCCAAATAGCTAAAACAATGTTACAGAAGAAGAATAAAGTTGGAGTACTCATACTTACTGATTTAAAAATACACTACAAAATTACAGTGATCAAAATAGTGTGGTACTGGCATAAGAATAGGCATATGGAGCAATGAAATAGAATTGAGAGTCCAGAAATAAACCTATACATCTGTAGTCAAATGATTTTCAACAAGGGTGCCAAACCTATTCAATGGGGAAAGATAGTCTCTTCAACACATGTTGCTGCAACGATTAGATATCATCATGCAAAAGAATATAGTTGGACTCCTTATAATATAGTTTTTTTTTTAATGCTATCTTAACCCAGTTTTGAGGCTTTGACAAGAGTCTGGTCAGTTCCCCTTCTTGGGCAACTGATTAAGTTCATATTTCAACTACTTCACTTACTGGGCTCTCTCGCTCCAGGCTCCTATGTACCAGCTAAGTCCAGGTACCAGACTACTAGGGACAGCCCCTACATTTCAGAGCCTGAGAAGTTGTTCAGATGAGTTAGTTTATCAGGCTCCTGCAAAATCTAACTAACCTCATTCAGTTTACCACACACAAGCTGCCCCCTACAGCTCCAGATTGTTGTAACCTTGTCCTCAGGCATAATCTTCTGTGAGCCTGTCTGGCAACTTTCTCTTATTTGGAACCATAAGTAACAAAGAGTTCTGCCTTTCATCTATCCAGGTGTCATTGTGTTGTATCCTGCCATCAAAAGAAGGAACAGAATGGTGAGGCCACGACTCTTGAGCTTCTTGGGGTGGGGTGGATTCTCTTGGCTTACTCATTGGTTCCAAACCACTGTGAAAGTGGCTCCAGATAGAACTGCCACCTGTCGGCAGGCTTGTATTTTAGACTTATTGCTTGCTCCTGTGTCTGTGGGTGGTTGCCACATCTCTCCTTACCTAAACGTCCTCAGTGTCAGAATTTCCAAAACAAACCATGCTAATTGGCTAAATTCAGGAACTAGATATTGCCCCTGGTGGAGGCCGACCCTAGGACAATAGGAGTGATAGGCCACCTGAGACACACTTTCTGGGATCAGGTGTTCCATTGTTTCCAATCATATCCCATGTTTGGCAGAGGCCTACTTTAGGGTTCTATTACTTACTTGGTATTGTTGTTTATTATTACTGGGAACTGAAATCTGGTTTGCCTGTGTGTTTTGGGCAACCTCTGTGGAAGAAGGTATAAATTGGGCTCCCCCACAGTAGAGAAATGGCAGCCTGGTCTCAATGTCAATGTTACTAAGGAGGGATTAGCAGCCTACATATCTCCTTTGCTGCTACATAACTTGCTTCTATTGCCAGCGAACTTCATGTTCTTTTGGCCTTTAGAGGTATCATGCGCTACACTCCTGGAGACCAGAAGCCCAATGTTTAATCCAAAGTGGGGGCTCTGGGACAAGGAAATCAATAAGTCATACCTATACACACATTGAGAACACCTGCATAAGTTACACAATTGCTTAAATAATGCCAGACCGCTAGCCAGTGTGCTTGGGCCTTAGTAAGTACAGGGGCATATCAACATGCAAAGAAATTGATAGGAAAAGGAGGCTAACTGCCCTGTCTCAGGGAGAGGTTGATATAGCTCTCTAGGTTTAAATCCTAATCCCTGGGAGGTGGATTACGAAACCTTGGAAAGAAAAAACAGCTGCCTAGGAGGCAGGCCAATAGGCTTTTCCCCTCTTTTCTTGTAACACCTAGTAGGTCTGCACCATGAGTTATCAGACAGATACAGAAACTAAAAATCGTGACTTTGGACAGCTAGAAGCCCAAAACCAAAGGAAGAAAGGAAAGAAGGAAGGAAGGAAGAAAATAAAAGAGAAAAGAAAAGGAATTAAAACCCCCAATTATAAAAAAAGAAAAATTTAAACAAACAAACAAATAAATAAAACATCATATCCACTTGGAAAAGATAACCCAATCCCATACCCCAGATGACATCACCCTAACCCAGAAGCTCACCACTGGAGATGATGTTACTTCAGATGAGTCCAAGACCTCATCATTGCAGATGACTTTGCTTCCTACACAGGGGAAGACTTTGTCCCAGACACTGAGACCAGTATCTCAGCAATGTCCATGTACTGCCTTTCTTAAGACACTGACAAATTAGACATAATACATTTATTGTATTTCTTCCTTTGATATTAAGAATTCTATTACGTGTCCTGAGTTTGTTTACTTAGCCCATGACTCTGGTATATGCTTTGCTCTCTGCCAAAAGGTATACACCTTTACACACCTTTGCCTAAAGAAAAATCTTATAGAGGTTCTTACTATCAATGCCATTCTAAAATTAATGGAGATTATTGCTTTCTTTAGGAGGCAAATACCTCTTCAACCACCTGCGGAGAGGACTTCCCACTCCCCAGCACCTTCTCCTACTCCCCACCTCCAACTTTCTACCACTACCTCCTGTACTCCATCTCCTACCATAAACACTGCAACTACTCCTTCTTGGCTACAAATACCATTAATCTTTTCCATATACTTTACTAAACTATCAGTTCATACCCTCTGACAACATAACTACTGGACATGTCACTAAAATAGTTTTATCATAAAAATATATAACTCATACTTATAACACACTTTACTACAACTCTACCAAAGATATTGTTAGAGACCTTGAAAATTTCAGGTCTTTTTTTTTTTTCTTGACTAATTCCATATATATGAAGAACTTGGCTATGGCTGGCTTACAAAAATCCTTATTCTTCTACTCGTTTTCCTCTTACTTAGTACTCTCTTACTAAAATGTTTTCTATGCCGTTTGGGGTAACACATCCTTCTCTCTGTTAGTCTCCTCTACTATTCATGCCACTAAAATACCTCAAATAATCAAGATCAAAATAGATGTCAACATATCGAGAGGTCGACTGTAATATGTTTTTTCATAGAAATGCTGTCTTGACTCAATTTTGAGGCCCTGGCTAGAGACAAGTTTCCCTTTTTGAGATGCTGTTGAAGTCCAGAATCCAACCACTTCCCTGATCGGAGGTTCACACTCTGGGATGCTATGCACCAACCTTAATCACCCAGGGGCCAGGTACCAGATAACTAGGGACAACTTCTATACCCTGGAGTCTGAGAAATTATTCAAATTAGCCAATCCACAGGGATCTTGCAAAATCTAGCTAACCTATCCCACTTATAATACATAAATTGCCCCTTAGAGATCCAACGTGCTGTTATCCAGGTGCCCCTGAGTGGCTCTGTCTGGTAGCCTTCTCTCTTCTGGAGCTACAAGAAACAAAGAGTTCTGTTTTTCATCTATTTGAGTGAGAGTATGTAGTGTCCTGCCATCAAAAGAATCTTTAAATCTTATAAAGCCATATGCGAAAATTAACTCACACTGCATACGAATTAACTCAAAATGGATCAAAGAACAAAATATATGAGCAAAAAACTTTAAAACTCTTAGAAATAAACAAAGGAGGTAAATCATGTCCTTGGATTTGGCAATGTATTCTTAGATATGACATCAAAAGCATGAAAAGCAAAAGAAAAATAGATAAATTGAACTTCATAAAAAACAAAAGTTTCTGTGAATCAAAGGATATGATCAAGAAAGTGAAAAGACAATCCACAGGAGGAGAGAAAATATTTGCAAATCATGGCACTGATAAAGGTCTTGTATCCAGAATATATGAAGAACTCATAATTCAACAACAAAAAGACAAATAAACCAATTTAAAAATGGGCAAAGGGCTTGGATAGATACTTCTCCAAAGAAGATAGATAAATATCTAATAAGCAGATACAAATATGCTCAATATAATTAGTCATTAAGAAAATGCAAATCAAAACCACTTTTTACTCACTAGGATTACAAGAATTAAAAACGAGAATTAAGAATTGTTTTTCGAACAACCAAGTCAACACTTTTAGTCCAATAAAAGAAGAAGAACCAAATCAAAACTTTTAGTCCAATAAAAAAAAAAAAAAGAATTGTTTTTCGAGAATGTGGAGAAATTAGAACTCTTATACATTGCTTGTAGGTAAGCAAAATGTTGCATCACTATGGAACAAAGTTTGACAGTTCATCAGAAAGTTAAACATAAAATTACCATATGACTCAGCAATTCCGTTCTTAGATATATACCCAAGAGAAACAAAAACATACATCCACACAAAAACTTATACACAAATGTTTAAGATAGTACTATTCACCACAGTCAAAAGGTGGAAATAACCTAAATATCCATCAATGTTTGAATGGATAAACAAAATATAATATAGACATACAATGAAATATTATTCGGTCATAAAAAGGAATGAAATACTGTACATGTTACAATGTATATGAAGCTTGAATACATTATGCTAAGTGAAGGAAGCCTGACACAAAAGGTCACATATTATATGATTTGATTTATAGTATACATCCAAAATAGGTAATTCCTACAATTTATCACCAAAAACAAAACCAAACAATATGATTAAAAAATGGGCAGAGGATCTGAAGAGACATTACTTCAAAGAGAATGTACAGATGGCCAATAGACATAGGAAAAGATGCCCAGTGTCACTAATCATCAGGAAATGCAAATTAAAACCACAATGAGATATCACCTCACTCCTGTAAGAATCATCATCATCAATAAATGAACAAACAAGTGTTGGCGATGATGCGGAGAAAAAGAAACCTTCTTGCACTGTTGGTGGGACTGCAAATTGGTGCAGCCACTATGGAAAACAGTATGGAGGTTCCTCAAAAAATTAAAATTATGACCCAGCAATTCCACTTCTGGGTATTTATCTGAAGAAATTGAAAACACTAATTTGAAAAGATATATGCACGCTTATGTTCACTGCAGCACTATTTACAATAGCCAAGATATAGAGCAGCCTAAGTACCCATCAATAGATAATTGGATAAAGAAGAAACTATATACTATGGAATATTACTCAGTTATACAAAATAATGAAATCTTGCCATTTGCAACAACATGGATGGACCTAGAGAAGATTACGTTAAGTGAAATAAATCAGACAGAGAAAGACAAATACCACAGAATTTCACTCATATGTGGAATCTAAAGAACAAAATAAACAAACAAACAAAACAGAAACAGACTCACAGATATAGAGAACAAACTGATGGTTGCCAGATGGGAGGGAGATTGGAGGGCTAGATAAAAAAAGGTGAAGGGATTATTAAGAAAAACAAATTGGCAGTCATATAATAGTCATGGGGATGTAAAGTACAGCATGGGGAACATAGTCAATAATATTGTAATAACTATGTATAATGCCAGGAGGGTACTAGACTAATTGGTGGAATCAGTTCATGAACCACTATGCTCTACACCTGAAATTAATAATATTGAATGTCAACTGTCACTGAATAAGAAAAATATCAAAGTATATTAAAATAAAAAATAAATAAAAATAAAACTTGCATGTAAAAAAATACGTAATTCCATAGAGACAGAAAGCAGATTAGTCATTGCTATTGACTAGGGGAAGGAGAAAATTAGAAGTGACTGCTTAATGAGTATGGAGTCTCATTTGGAGTTGATGAAAATGTTTTGGAACTGTACAATACAGAGGTGATAATTTTACAACATTGTGAATGTACTATATGACACTGAGTTGTACATTTTTACATGGATAATTTTTATGTTAACTTCTCCTAAAAAATATAGTCCTATTTGAAAAAAGTTGTGTATAAAAGTATATTCTCTAGGCCAGTTGCCCTTCATGTTATTTTCTCATATTACATACCCTTTTGAGCATCTAATGAAGGCAATGCATCCTATCGTAAGAAAATGTACACACCCAGTAAAAATGTACATATTTTATCTGTCCTCCACCACACACACACATGCACATTATTTTGAACATAATTCCAGGGGATTCACATGTTTCTTTAGTTAAGAATGCCTGAACCCAAGAAGTAAGTGCTCTCTCTTTAACATGCTTAGCTGTCATTTGTGTCTTCTCCTTCCTGTCTCTTTCCCAAGTAACATCTTTTTCTTCTCTCTGTCCTTCCTCTATCTTGTAGCTTCTGCTTCTTCATGTCGTCAATTTACTCATGTATCAGTGTTACTCAAGTTCCTAGATTACAAATCTTTTCATAAGTGTACATACCCTACTACCTCCTAAGCATATGCAACTTTGCACACCATCTAAGGTGGTCCACATACTTCTTCAGTTAAGAACACCTGGTTTAGGTAAATCAGTATGGTCAGTATGTCAGAGTTCCTTAGACACTGGCCTGACCTGGCTGAGTGGGTGTCAGGATGGATGCAGATTGGCAGGAAGTAACTCTGAAGCATGGCTAGGCTCCTTCTAGGTGCCTTGGAGGTGAAGATACTGCAGTTGAGAGACACATAAGTCTGCACCTCTTAAGTCCAGTGGTAGGCAAGGTTAAGAAAGCTTACACCTGGCACTGTGAATAGGGCAGAGAGCAGGCAGGTCTAGAGACTATCTTTCCAGCAATCAGTTCCCTAGGCTTTATGGAAACCCTCTGTTACAGGGATCTAGAAGGGGTTTGTTCTGGTTTCCTGGTCTTAGAACAGCATTCCATCTCTGCTGGGGTTGAGTTACCTCTGTGGGCATTTAGGGGAGAGAGAGAGGAACCCAAAGGCACTTACTCAGGTCACCACCTTGGTCACTCCTCTCTATATATTTTTGGAATGACCAATAGTCAGATGCCTAAATGCAAAGGATGAGAGGCTCTGGAATGTGAGAAAGGGTCAGGAAACAGTATATTCCTTCCCTCTTGACAAGGTAGGAAAGATCAGAGCATATCTGCATCCCTCAGATCTTCAGCTGCTTTTGCTTACAGCTAAACCTCTGAATGGAAAGAGCCATAGGCCAAATTTTCAAGACTGATGTTGTGTTAGCCACCAGATTCCAGCAAGTCTACCTAGCACTTGGCAGTTGTTTGGGAAGAGTCAACACATGTATTTTTAGCAGAGCGTGAGAGAATCAGCTATTTATGAAAATTAAAATATATATTTAGTAAGTAGCCAATCTAATTTTCTTTTTTCCCTGAGTTTTAAAATAAGTTTATTAAAGAATGTTATTAGGTAGGCATCGATGTTTGATTAGTTATTTTTAAAAAGTTCTGTTTCTCCATGCTGTTTAATAAAGGTAATATAAGGAGCTAGAGAGATAAGCTTCTTTCTATTGAATTCTCTGATAGTATAGCACAATGCAGTCATTTCTGCAAAAAGTCTCTTCTATGTTTCTTTTTTAAAAAACAATGAATAATAACAGAGGTTGGCATAACAAAGCCATTTTTCTATTCATTCTGTAGTATTGGAGCCAGTATTTTTACCATCACAGGCTACAATTTTCACTTTATCTATTTTAATAAGTTCTGTCACCTCTCTGCATTCAACATCATTCAATACAAAAATTCACACATCATCGCAGAATCTGTAAGTGTTTAGAGAGCCCCTGAAGTTGACTGACCCTCTGAGCCGATGCTGAATTTATAGCCTTATCAAACTGAAGCAGAACTTGAAGGGCAAATTGGGGATGATATGTTGAGGCTATACGAGCTCGTCAAGGCTATCCTGAAGACTATTTCCCAAAGTGGTATTTCTATGTGACTGATATGGCTCAGGAGGAAAAAAATTGTTTTTCTTATTCAGTTTTGCATTGATATCCTGTGAGTAAAGTGCTTCTCACTGCAGAGCAGACAGAAACAACACAGCCAGGAGCCCAGCCAGGAGGTACCTACTCCCCCTCCCCCACCTCTTCTGCCGCTCTCGGAAACCGTAGAGCTTGGCCATCGACCTCTCGAATTTTCTACGTGGCAAAAATCAATATTATGAACTTAACTTGGTCTCATAATTTTGGAATCTTGTTGGTTTTTTCCCTCTATCTTAAACACGTTTTTCCTCCAAATGAGAGTAGCTTTATTTAATTTTTTGCTTATAAGACCAACCCATGCTGAGGAGAGTAAATGAAATAAAACTGAAAAAAATATTTAGAAGAAAATAAAATCTCTATTTCAAATACCTGCTTCCTTATCTGACAAACCACTCTGTATCGATTATGCAAAGGTCCAGAGGACAGGAGAAATGAGCATCAATGGCTGAGTGGAGTAGATTCAAGGACTGGGTGCTCTGAGATAAAAAGGAAAAGAAAAAATTCCTCAGAGATAGGCCAATGGCGAGTAGCCCTAGGAGAGGATGCAGTCCCTCCCTGATAAAACAGAACATTTACCACAAGAAGGAGCCACAGTTGACCTCTGGGATTAGCAAAGACCAAAATGAGTGACAGAGCCTCAAGCAGTGAGGGGAGGAGACCAAAGCGGGCCGAGGCGGAAGGGGGCTAGTTAAGGGAAAGCAGTGGGCTGGCTCCTGACGCACTTTCTCCTGCAGGGAGGAGAACTAGGGACCCGAGCCCACTGGTGACGTTTTCCTCACGTGATCAGGAGCCGACGGGTGCAGCAGTCCCTCTCCTCCAGGTACCTGCTCCCTATTTCCGTGGAGGAAGATAGATTTCAGACAGGCACAGAGGGGCAACTTCCCTCTAGCTCTGCAGGTCTGTACACGGCGGGGCGGGGGAACCCTGGGGCCGGGGTGGTAAGGGACAGAGGCTACAGAGGATCTGGTGTTCTTTCCAGATGCCACCTCCTTCTCACCCCCATTCATTTTGGCGCAGAAAATTGAGTGAATGCTGGGGGAGAGGTCAGGGTACTATCTCTTATTTCTCTGGATAAGTTCAGGCTTATGGCAAAAAGAAATGTGAGGAGAAGGAAGCATCTCCCTGGGAATGCTAGAAATCCACCGCAGCTCGTGAGCCCCTGAGATGGGGGTGGCAGAGGGCAAAGACCAGAATGGGTCCAGGACTGAATTCTTTCTGTCCCTCCCCCGATGGCCATCGTTTGATGCAAGAAATAGAGGGCTTGGTGGAAGGAGGTGGAGAGGGGCCAAGGATTGGAATGGGTACCAGTTCCAATCTCCTAGGAGGCAGGATAACTGGATTATGTCTGTTGGAGGGCTGAAGTGGAGGGGGGAGGATGGTGAGGAAATGGCCTTATCCCTGCAGAGGGGCTGGAGGAGGGCACAGCCTGAGATCCCGGGATGAGGGTGGGCAGACCCTGCAAATGGGCCAGGACTAGGCCCTCTGTATCTCTTCTCCTTGTTCTATACATTTTGGAACCAGAAATGGTGGGCTGCAGGGGTGAGGGACAGAGGTCGTCTGGAGACCAGCTCCCTATTGCGGAGGAATGGTTTCTGAACTAGGGGGGATTGAGAGGAGGAAACATAGACCAAAATTTTTACTGAGTTTGGAAATAATTTGTCTCTTGCATTGCAGAAAAACATGTATGTGAAGAGGGAAGGGGTGGCAAGAATGCTCTGGACATTTCTGCCCTGCCCCTGATTCTATCATTACCTTTTTTCAGAGAAATGACAGGCTTTGTGTTATCTGGGCACCCTGGGGTAGGGAATTTGGAAGGCAGAGACCTGAGCCCAGCAGGATCTGCCTTCTGAACATTACTGTCCTGAACCTCACTCATTTTAGTGCAATAAAAAGTGAGAGAAACATTTAGGAGGAGAATTCAGAAACACAGAAACACTTTGAAAATAGTCTTTCTCTGCCATTGCCCATTGGTAGAAAAATAGAAGCTGTTAGGGAGGGGCTGTAGAGGGAGATCAGAGATGCAAGGAAAACGTCAAGGGGTGGCAGGAGTTGGGAAAGTTTTGACAACTAGAGTACAAAAAGAGTCAGTGTCCTTGGCCCTCATTCACCATCTGTCTTCTTTGTCTCTCTACAGGTCTTCAGGTCTGTGGTTATAAGCCCCAACTCAGACAAGAAAAGGAAAGATCTGCAGGATCAGTGAGGTCAGTGGGAGAGGGCAACAGTCCCAGAACCCCTGGGAGTAAGAGTGACATAAGCCTGAGCAGAAGTTGGGGAGGCCACTACCTACCATCCCTCTTCCTAGCCTTCTTATTGCAGTCTCAGAATACATGGCTTCTGTCAGGACCCTATGGGAACATGGTGCTTTATGGCTGATGAGGATAAGGCAGGGGAAACAAGGAAGTGAGAGTTGGAAGTGTGGCATCTGTGAAGCCCCTTGAAATCTGAGAACTAATCATTGTTTTGCTGTGTCTGTAGTTTTATAAGTCTTATAATTGCGGGCAAGGAAGAAAGAAAAAAGAAACCAGCCAGGATTCTTGTATGTCAGTGTAAGTTCGGACTACCCAGCTAAAATTGTTATGGACATAGCCAAGGCCAGAGTAAAGTTCAGGGACAAATCTTCTCTTACACACTTCTCAGTACACCTCACTTAAATGTAGGGAGACACACTTGTAAAAGTTTCTGCAAGGTGGGCTCATGCAAACATTTATGATGAAGTGGGAAGGAAATGAAAAAATGTATGGGTGGGAGTGCACCTGGAAGTTAGGATAGAGTGACAAAAGATCACAAAGGCAAGTACTATCAGGACCTGTATTCCAACACTTAAGTTCTCAGTCTCCTTTTTCTCCTTTTTGTCTCCTAAGACAGGCAAAGGACGGGACATCTCAACATGGAAAAACTCTACAATGAAAAGGAAGGAAAGCTGGAAAATGAGGAAAAACCAGAAGATGAAGTAGATACAGAAGATGAAAGAAAGTCAGATGAGGAAGAAAAGCCAGGAGTGGAGAGGAAACCAAAACACAAAGGAAAGCTCCAGGACGAGGGACAGCCAAATGATGAGAGGACACAAGAAAAGCAGGGCAAGTCTGAAGATGAGGGAAAAGCACGCGGTGGGGGAAAGCCAGAACCCCAGGCAAAGACAAAGAGCGAGCCGCAGGCTGCTGAAAAGCACCAGGCTGAAGATTATGTGCCCCGGAAAGCAAAGCGAAAAACAGACAGGGAGACAGATGATTCCCCCAAGGACTATCAGGAGGACTTACAGGAAAGGCATTTGAGCAGTGAGGAGATGATGAGAGAGTGTGGAGATGTGTCAAGGGCTCAGGAAGAGTTAAGGAAAAAACAGAAAATGGGTGGTTTTCATTGGATGCAAAGAGAGGTACAGGATCCATTTGCCCCAAAGGGCCAACGGAGTGTCAGGGGAGTGAAGGGCGGAGGTAGGGGTCAGAAGGACTTAGAAGACATTCCTTATGTTTAATGCCTTTGACCTTTAAACAATATTTAACAATATTTCTCTGCTGAGAATATTGTTAACCCTGCTTTCCCTGGTAGGCATTTGCCAGGCTATGTGCTTTGACCTTATGCTGATACTTTGCTTTAGGTGTTACTCTTGTCACCAGCAGCCTTTTGATTCAACTACAGCACTCTGTCTTTCAGCAGGGTATTTTCACCCATGTGCATGGAAGAAATGTTCATTATACATTGTAAAATAATAATAAAACAAGCAGTTTTCAGAACCACATATACAGCATCGGCCCATTTTTGAAAAAAAAAAAAGTTATGTAATGTATCCATGCACAGGGAAAACTATGAAACTGAGTAGACCAAAAGAGAAATAATGGTTTTCTCTGTGTGGTTACAGTGGAGGAAATGATTCTTTCTCTCATTTGTACACTTTTCCTTAAAAAATGCATTGCTTTTGCCATAAAATAAATAATGGATTTTTAAAAGTAGGAAAATAAATACGAAGCAATCAAAGTAACTCTTCAGCGAGTTTATGAAGGCAATGGAGACACTTCAAATTCTTATTGTAAAGATGTGAAATTATGCATAAAATTCATATTACTTTTGGGACTATAAGATGGAGGAATCAACCAGGTAGTTATTATGAACCTATTGCTGTAAGGGACAGTCTTGTTATCTGTGAAATGGGGATAAAACTTACCAGCGCTGTGGAGATCAAATGAGACACTGAGTGTGTGAGCTGTGTTGGTCTGGCTCCTACCTCTCTCTTACACTAAGAGAAGCCAGGAGCCCTGACTTTTCTCTGTTTTTGATGTTTGAGAGAGGGCTGAGGGAGCTCCCACTTGTGTCCAAGAATAAGTCCAGACAGCCGAGAGGTAGGTGGTACTCTCTCCTGAGTAATGCCATGTCTTTTGGATACTGTGCCCCTTCTCATGGGCCTTGCACCTTCTTAACAGCCTCACTGCTCCTGGCGAGCTGGAATTCTCAAGGTAACAAAGCCCCTTTGATTTTCTTGGAGTCCCTGGTGAGTTGCAGCCCCACTATGTTCTCTACCAAACTGTGGAGAAGGTCCTTCTTCTCTTACAGTTTTATTAATCCTGAAATATGAAAAAATGCCCATGTAAAATCTTTATTAATATATTTTTCAGGCATTATAATTACCCTGCTAGATTTGCCCTTTTCAAAGCAAAGGATTTATCTTACTCATTTTGGTTTCTGCAACACATAATAGAAGCTTTAAAAAAAATCAATACATTGATTATTGAGTCAGAAGGCTTCAATTCTTGGCCCAGTTCTTGGCCCGATTGAGTATATAGTCTTGAGCATATAATTTCATTCTTTAGCAACTGAAACTTGCCACTCCAAAAGGAACACAGCAGAAGATTTTACCAAAATTCATTGCTAAATGATATTAACATTGGATATAGTAGTGTTTCTTGAAGTTTTCTAGCAGATTAGAAAACTAGCAGATTACCTGGACCCAAATCACCTACTGATCTTGAAAATGCAGAATTTGCTTATTCTAGACATTTCATTTAAAAGGAACCACACAGTATATTGTCTCTTCTGTCTGGCTTCTTTCGCATAGCATAACATTTTAAAGTTTTATCCATATTGCAGCATGTATCATTATTGAACAGTCATGCACATGTTTTTTTGCCTTTTAAAATAAATATTGATAGTCAAAATACAAAATTTACCAGTACAGAAATGATGGTTTTACCTTAGTTTATTATGTAGATAACCTCAGAGCATGGTACTGATTATGTCCAAAGGTGCTTTAACTTTGAATGCTTTGATTTCTTTTATGAGGAGGTACTCTAAATTTGTTTGTTTTGTGTCTGGTTTAAAGAAAACACAGGTGTGTAGTATTTGACTCTCTAGTTAATCATTTCTGTTGGGAGAAGCAAAGATAATTTTTTCAATTTTTCTTTTTTGTAATAAAATTTTGTTTCTAGTTTTATTGAGATATAAGTGACATACATCACTATATAAGTTTAAGGTGTACAGCACAATGGTTAGATTTACATATATCGTGAAATGATTACTGCAATAAGTTTATTTTATTTATTTATTTTTTCACAATAAGTTCAATTCACACCCATCATCTCGTAGATACAGTAAGAAGAAAAAAATAGAAAAAAATTTTCTCCTTGTAGTGAGAACTCTTAAGATTTATTCTCTTAACAACATATATGTATGTATATACACATATATATACACACATATATATGTACATATATACATGTATGTAATACAACAGCGTAAACTTTTTACATGTAAATATGTTCTCAATTTTCTTGAGTATGTATTTGGGTATACACCTACAAGTAGAATTTTGGGTCATGTGGTAACTCTATGTTTAACTTTTTGAGGAACTGCCAAATTGTTTTCCAAAGCAACTGAGGTATTTGACAATCCTACCAGCAATGCACAAAGGTTCTAGTTTCTCCACATTCTCATCAACACTTGTCATTGCTTGTAGTTTTTATTATAGCCATCTTAGTGAGTATGAAGTGGAATCCCATTACGGTTTTGATTTGCATTTCTTTAATGGCTAATGATGCTGAGCATCTCTTTATGTGTGTATTGATCATTTGTATATCTTCATTGGAGAAAAATCTGTTTAAATCCTTTACCCATTTTTAAATTGGGCTGGTTATCTTGTTATTGTTGAGTTGTAAGAGTTCTTCATTTATTCTGGATACAAGTCCCTTATCAGATGTATGACTTGCAACTGCAATTTCTTGACTTGCTAACTTCGGTCATTATCTATTTACTTTCAGATATGATAATTGAGTAGTTCTCTCTTGCCATTATAATTCCCACAATCTATCGCCTGCTCCCTATATAGTTTTGCCATAAATGTGTATTTCAATAAGCATTCCAGTGATTCAGTTGCTTAATTCTGAGGACCTTTGGGTGTGTTTGTCAGGTTAGCTTAAGTTTATGCTAGGATAGCTATCAACTCCAAACATCCGTGCCTTAACACTACGAAGCTTTATTTCTCAAACTTCATGAGGATTGGGGATGGAGAGGTTCTACTCCCCTTAGTTTCCCATAGATCCAGACTAATAATGATAACACTGCTGCAGAGGAAAAGAATACATGGATATTTCACACTCATTGTTCTACACTGTGGTCTAGAAATGATATAAATCACCAATATTCACAGTACATGTTTTCATATTTCTATCTTTTAATTCTGACAAGCAATTCTAAAAAAGTGTTATGATGCTCTCTATATAGGTGACTGAATTGAGGTTCAAAGAATGTAAGTGATTTATGCAAGGTCACATACTAGTAAGGGGAAGAGTCTAAATTGGAACCTAGGCTTATTTGGCTTTAAACTGATAATCTTTAAACAGTTTGTTTTCCTAAACCCAATGATTTGAATTTTATTTTCACCTTTTGCCCAACCGATGCTTTAGGATATCAGAATAGTGGTAATGATTCTTCAGGTGACAGACCTAAAGGGTAAGTCTCACAATGGAATTGCTTCTTTCACCATTAATATCTTAAAAAGGCATTTTATGCCAATTCACAGCTTAACTGCCTTGGCCCCCAAATCATGAGTTGTGCTACAGTGCACATGGGTATTCAAATGGGTGATAATATTCTTTTTCTCCTGAACTGGAGGACCACATACCTTTGCAAGCTCTCTTTGCCTGGGGTCTCCTGTACTTTTGGGTCTGGGCTGACTCAAACATCAGAAACACTGTATCAGGAAGATACAGAACTGAAGTCATCATAAAACCACCAAAACAGGCCTAGGCACAATCAAGGTCCTTCTGGGAATATAAACAAGACTGGTTGGGGTCATTGTTCTAGCTGCATCCTTACCCTTATTGTTCTGGAGGCTATTTCCCTGGACTCTGAGGGAAGGGTTCAACACTTCTACTTTAAACCCAAATTATCTGGTCAAACTCAGGTTGTAGCTGGCTCTAAAAGGGAACAATTCTTTAACTTTTTGTGCTATGGAGTTTTATTTCTATCCAACAAAATTTTCCTGTATATCCTAAAGGGCAAAAGGAGAGGGGAAAAAATGCAAAGCTTTATGACTGACAATGAAGAGAATTGTGGTCATTGGAAACTATTGAACTTATCATCTATTCATATTGAGTCAACAGACAATGGCCAGTGTTGCTAAGGATGGCTATATAATATCTACTTTACTTCTCCCTCACTATCCTCCCAAGCACAAGAAATACTTTTGAGATAAAGAGAGAAATGTTCCTGAGAATAGAACCCAACTCCCTGTTCACTGCAAGTCATTAGAACAAAAAAAGTTTGTACTGCTTATGGGAACCAAAGGGAACTTTAAATCAAATGTTACATTTAAGTTGCAAAATGAACAAGATAATTTGTGTTTTCAGCTCCAAATGGAGAGTTGAAATGAATGCCACCCACACTTATAGCAGTAAAAAAAATGTTGGAAAAAACTGCAAAACAACAAATTTTCTTAAAGTCATTAGAGAACTGAGGTCACAGAGGAAACAATTATCCTCAAATCTAGAAAGAGACTTGTGGAGGGAGAAATAGGACCTAAGCATTGGCTTATCTGGGAAAGACACCACAAAAACACCACAAATAAGAAAATTAGTTAGAAATTGCTAATGAATTTCTAAAGACCGACTGAGGGCTAGCAGGAGAGTTTGAAGTCCCTGAAGGCCACAAATATAAAGGGGCTTGCATTCTCTTTCAGGAGTTACTCCAGAAGCTCCACTAGGTATTCCTGATACAGGTCAGGGCAAATTTCCTTGAGTGGGGGAGAACTCAAGCTCTGCACCAAGAGAGAGTTCTTGGCTGAGTGCAAGAAAGAATTCAAATGCACACCAGAGTTAGAGTCAAAAGGAAAGTATATTAGAGAAGGGACAATGCACTATAAACAAAGCATGGTCTCCTCTCAAAAGCAGAGATAGAGCTTAAGAAAGACTCAGAGGGACAGAGAGAAACAGAGACAGTGACAGTGAGAGGGACAGAGTAAAAACACTGAAAGGAACTGAGAGAAAGGGAACAATGCTTTAAATTTTCCTGCTGTGGAGAGAAAGACACTGAGAGGGACCTTGAGTGTTCAGGGAATTCGGTTTATATATCATTCTTAGTTTCTATGAGTTACAGTTTAAAAACTTTGTTTATCCATTTTCTTTTGATGTTATGGACACCCAGTGTGAAAGGATAAGAGTATGTAGCAAGAACAGGTAAGAATATGTAGCATAAAAGGCCTACTGGCAAGTCCATAGGTTCTCCATGGTTTTGGTCATAAGGAATGAGTGATTTTATTTTATGTAGGGTGCAACTTAAGACTTTGTTTTCCCTTTAAGGTATGGGGAAATAGTTTGTTAGAAATCTCAGCAGAAATCTTTCTTTGTTCTACAGGTTTCCCGTGGTCTGGCTATAGGGTTGATCAGCATATTGCAGTCTCTGAATAGCTTGATTTAACATTTTAGTTCTCTTGCCTCCTCCCTACATTATTCCCATGGAAGATCAAAGAAAATCTGAAAAAGCTTGCCTTACAGTGCCAGCTAAGAGAGGGAGAGAGCAGTCACTGTTGAAATTCCAACTAGACCTACTTCTTTTAGTAAACAAAAGACTTAATCTGAAATAAGGACTACAAAGCTCATATCCTGAAGGGACTTTAGAAATTTACTCAGCTAGGGAAAGGAAACAGAAAAAATGAAAAGCTCCATGGGTGTGTGTGTGTGTGGGGGGGTGGCAGGGTTGGGTGGAGGCAGGCATGCATGTTAAGCTCAGCACTATATCTGGAGGAGAGGCATGAACACATGCAAAAGTTACACCACCAAAACTTAGGTTCACAGTGCTTGCCTAAGATGAAGACTTGATTAAAACATCAGAGAATGCCTGTCCCTCTCCTTAACAAATCTTCCATGATTGCCCTGTTTATTCACCTCCATCCCCTCAAAAGCTATCTTTGGAAAGGAACCACACTTAATTCCATGATCCTGTGGAGCAACGTATGTCCCAGTGCATTGTCAAAAAGAATAGAGCAATCAACCAGCTATTAATGGAGCTTAATAGCCAAGAGTGCTCAGAGATAGAGACTGTAAAAAGAGGATTGCCAAAACCACTGTCATTCCCTAAGAGACTGTGGGCATACTCAGTGCTGTGCCTGCTGAAGAGCAACATAAGAGGTCTCAATAGCAGGGAGGAAAGACATTACTAAAATAATCCAGCCAGTCACTAAACAAACAAGAAAATGACAACAATAGCAAGCCCCAGAGGGAGAAAAGCAATACTCAGAGTTACTAAAATATATTATCTGAAAAAATTGAAGACATGCAGAGAAACAGAAGAGTATGAACCATACCTGGGGAGAAACTGCCTGTGAGAGTGACTGGATGTTGAATTTAACAAAGACTTCAAGGTAGCCAATATAAATATGTTCAAATAAAAAAACAAAACAAAACCTGTGATTCAAGAAGTAAAGGCAGGTATGATGACAATTTCACATCAAATAGAAAAAAATCAATAAAGAGATCGATATTATAAAAAGAAACGTATGGTATTTGTCTTTCTCTCTCTCTGACTTATTTTGCTTAGCATAATGCCCTCTAAGTCCGTCCATGTCATTGCAAATGGTAAGATTTTATTTTTTATGGCTCAGTATTATACCATTGTATATATGTACCACAATTTTTTTATCCAGTCGTCTATTGATTGGCATCTGAAGAACAAAATAAACAAACAAAACGGAAACAGACTCATAAAAACAGAGAACAAATTGGTGATTGCCAGATGGGAGGAGGGTTGGGGGACTGGATTAAAAAGGTAAAGGGATTAAGAAGTACAAATCGGTAGTTATAAAATAGTCATGGGGATGTAAAGTACAACATAGGGAATATAGTCAATAATATTGTAATAACTATGTATAGTGCCAGGTGGGTACTAGACTAATTGGGGGATCACTTTGTAAATTATATAAATGTCTAACCACTATGCTATACACCTGAAACTAATATACAATAATATTGAATGTCAACTCATTGAAAAATAAAAAGTAAAAGTAAAAGTAAAAACAGATAAAAAGAAACAAATGGAAATTCTGAAAAGTACAAAGATTGAAATGAAAAATTCACTAGAGGTGCTCAATGGTAGATTTGAGGTATCAGGAGAAAAAATTAGTGAACTTAAGATTGATAGATTTTATGTTATCAGATGAAGAGGGTGAAAAAAGAATGAAGAAGAATGAACAGAGTCTCAAAGAAATATTAGAAACTTTGAATAGCACCAACATATACATAATGGGAATATTAAAAGGAGAAGAAAGAGACAGAAAAGAGCAGAAAAAAATTCAAAGAAATAATGTCTGAAAAGTTCCTAAATTTGATGAAAAATATTCATCTACTTATCTAAGAGGTTCAATCAATTTCAAGTAGGATAAATGCAAGAGACAAACAAGCAGATATGACATAGCAAAAATGCTGAAAGAAAAAGACAAAAAGAAAATGTTGCAAGAAGCAAGACAAAAATGACTCCTAACTTACAAGAGAGCCCCAATAAGATTAGTAGCCAATTTAACATCAAAATAATGAATGCTGGAAGGAAGTAGAACAATATATTCAAGCTGCTCATAGATACAAACTGTCAACCAAGAATCCTGTATTCAGCAAAGTTATCTTTAAAAAATAAAGGCAAAATAAAGATAATCTAAGATAAACAAAAATGATAAAATCTGTTGCAAGCATAGCCAACTTACAAGAAATACAGGAAGCTCTCTAGCTCTGAAAGTTCTGTCTGAAAGACAGTACAAATGCCTATTTATTCCCCTTCTCTTAACTGATTTTAAAAATCAGCTGTTTAAAACAATACATTTAAAACATATTTTTGCTCTATAATGTAGAGAAAAGAAATATATTTGTGAATAAAAGCATACAGGAGATAGGTGGGAACAAAGCTGTACTGGACTAAGGAAATAAATCCAGAAGGTAACTAAAATCTCTCAGAAGGAATGAAGAGAATCAGAAGTGATAAATAAGAAGGTTAACATAAATTTTATAAATATATACTTGTTTTCCTTCTTCTTTCATTTTCCATAAGACATAAAGTTATATAAACCAATAATGATAACAATGAATGGGCTTACAACATTTTTGACGTAATATGTTTAACAATAATACCACAATAAATGAAAAAAAGGAATAGAACTATATAGAAGTTATGTTTCTATATCTCACTGGAATTAAGTTAGTATAAATCTGAAATAAATCTTTATAAGTTAAGATGTATATGTCAAGTCTTAGGACAATCACGAAAGAAATAGCTCTAAAAAATAAAATGAAAAAGTAATTAAAGAAATTAAAGTCCTTCATTAGAATATAAATTCATGTAAGTAAAAATAAGGAAAGAGGACTAGAGGAACAAAAAAAATACATGAGACATATGACAGACAAAAAGTAAGTTGGCAGAAATAAATCCAATTATATCGACAATAACTAAATGTGAATAGATTCAACAGTTCAAACAAAAGGTGAAGATTGTCAGACTGGATTTAAAAAAAAATCCAACTATATGCTGTTTATAGGAGACATACTTCAGATTCAAAAATACAAATAGGTCAAAAGCAAAAGGATGAAAACATGTATCATGAAAACAATAACCATAAGAAAGTTGAAGTAGCTATACTGTTACCAAACAAAATAGAATTTAAAATAAAAAGTTACTAAAAATAGTGATATTTTATGATACAATGGTCAATCCATTAGGAAGCTAAAACAATATTATAAATATATGCAACTATCAACAGGGCTGAAAACACATGTAGCAAATACTAAAATTCATGGGAAAAATAGACAATTATATAATAGTTGGAGAGTTCAATATTTCACTTTCAATAATGAATAAAAAGCAACATAGAAGATCAATGAGAAAATTTAAAGACTTGAAAAAATGCTACAAATCAACTAAACCTAGCAGACATTGATAGAACACTTCACCCAGCAACCGTAGAATACACATTATTCTCAGGTACGCAATGAACATTCCCCAGGATAGTCTATATGACAGGCGATAATAAACCTCAATAAATGTAAAAGGACAGAAATAATAAAAAAAGTATATGTTTTGACCACAATAGAATGAGATTAGAAATCGGCATCAAAAGGAAATTTAGGATATACATATATATGTAGAAATTTTAAAGCACATTCCTTAATAATCAGGGAATCAAAGAAAAAAATCAAAAAGGAAATTACGAAACACATTGAGATGAGTGAAAACAAAGGCACAACATACCAAAACTTATGGGGTGCAGATAAAACAGTGCGTAAAGGAAAATATATAGCTGTGAATGATTATATTTAAAAAGAAGATCTCAAACAAATAACTTAAACTTCTACCTTAAGACACTGGAAAAAGAAAAGCAAGCTAAACATAAAGTGAACATAAATAAGGACCTAATAAATATTAGAGTGGAAATTAATGAAATAGATAAGAGAAAAAATCAATTAAACCAAAAGTTCATTCTTCGAAAACATCAAAAAAAAATGACAAATCATTAGCAAGATTGACTCAAAGTACTTAAATCAGAAATGAAAGAGGGACAGTACTACTAACCTTTCAGGGAAAAAAAATGATTAAAAGTAATACTATGAATAATTGTATGCCAATGAATTAGACAACTTAGACAAAAAGGACAAATTCTTAGAAAGAGAAAACTATCAAAATTGACTCAAGAGAAAACTGACAATCTGAATAGAGTGATAATAAGTAAAGAGATTGAATGTATAATTTAAGAAAAACTACTTACTTAAAAAAAAAGTCCAGCCCTAGATGACTGTGCTAATTTTACCAAGCATATAAAGAAGAATTAATACAAATCCTTAACAAATGCTTCCACAAATAAAGGAAGAAGAAACACTTTCCAATTCATTGTAAGAATTGTATTACCCTGACACTAAAACTAGTCAAATACATCACACAAAAAAGGAAAATTTGGTCTAATAGCTGTTATAAATATAGATGTAAAAGTGCTCAACAAAATAATAGCAAATAGAATCCAACAACATATAAAAATAATTATACATCATGACCAAGTTGAATTTATCCCAGGAATGTTAGGTTTCTTTAACATCTGAAAGTCAATTAATATAATTAATACATTATATCAATTGAATAAACACAAATAATTCATGATATTCTCCATAGATGCAGAAAAAGCATTTGACAAAATTCAGCACTCTCTCATGATAAAAATATGCAACAAAGTAGGACTAGAAGGAAAATTTCTCAGCCTGATTAAGGGCACCTACAAAACAACCACTGCCAACATCATATTTAATTGTGAAAGATTGGATACTTTCCCCCTAAAATATAGAAGAAGGCAAGGAACTTCACTCTCAGCACTATTCAACATTGTACTAAATGTTCTAGCCAGGGCAATTAAGTAAGAAATTGAAATAAAAGGCATCTACATATCTATAGATTCAACACAATCACTATCAGAACCCTTGCTTAGCTTTTTTAGAATTTGACAAACTAATTCTAAAATTCATATGCAATTGCAAGGTACCCAAAACATCCAAACCAGTTTTTGAAAAAAAAAAATCACATTTGTGAATTCAAAACTTACTACTAAGCAACTGTAATCAAGGCAATGTGGTACTGGCATGAGAATAGACATATAGTTAAATGGAATAGAATTCACAGTCCAGAAATAAACCCATGGTTCTATTGTCAATTGATTTTTTGACAAAACAATTCAATGGGAAAATATTAGTCTCTTCAAAATTGTGCTGGAACAACTGGATATCCACATGCAAAAGAATGATACCATATACAACCAAGATATTCTACAACTGGTAAATATATAAAGAAACTATAGTATATCTGTACAACAGAATACTACTCAATAATTAAAAAGAATGAACTTCTGATTTATATGACAACATCTATACATCTCAAATTACACAGCACTACAGATCCTACAGACATCAACAAATATGAGGAACTTCTCATGAAAAAATAGAACATGTGAATCGTCCTATATCTATTAAAGAAGTTAAATGCTTTCTATCCAAGAAAATTCTAGGCCCAGATTATTTTAATGGTCAATTTTAACAAATATTTGAGGAAGAAGTAATACCAATTCTGCACAATCACTTCCAGAATCTAGAAGAGGGATAATTTCATAACTCCTTCTATAAAACAAGCACAACCCTAATACCAAAATCAGACAATGACATTGCAAGAAAACTACAGATCAATATTCTTCATGAACTTAGATGAAAAACTCGTCAGCAAAATGTTAGCAAATTAAACTCAGCAACAGATAAAAACATTAATGCATTATGATTAAGTAGGATTCATCTCAGGAATATAAGACTAAATTAACCTTTGAAAATCAATCAATGTAATCACCTTGTTAACAGACTAAATAAAATCATATAATCACGTTAATAAATGCAGAAAAAGTATTTTACAGAATTTAACATCCATGCATGATAAAACCTCTTAGCATGCTAAGAATAGAAGAAAACATCCTTTACCTAAAAAAAGCACCTATAAGAAATTACAAACTGAAAAACCAAAGAGCACTGCAGAATTATTTAAATAAAAATGCATGTCTTCCATTGGCAAAAAAAAAAAAAATGTGTGTGTGTGTGTGTGTGTGTGTGTGTGTGTGTGTGTGTGTGTGTGTGTATGTGTGTGTCAAGAACTACCTTTATATTGAATGGCAAAAGATTCTTTAAAACCATGAACAAGACAAGGATGTCTTCTCCCACCACTCTTATTTGGCAGAATACTGAGCTGGAAGTCCTAGTCCATGCAGCAAGACAAGAAAAAGAACCAAAAAGCATACATATGAGAAAGAAAGAAAATGTGTTCACAGGCAACATGATTGTCTGTGTAGAAAATCCTGAAGAATTTTTGAAAGATTCTAGAATTAATAAGTAAGTTCAGCAAGGTCACAGGATACAAGGTCACTTTGTCAATTGTATTCCTATATACTGGAAATGAACGATTGGATTTTGAAATTTAAACAATATCATTTACAATAATGCCCCAAAATTGATTGCATAGATGTAAATCTAACAAAATATGTGCAGGACCTGTTTGTTGAAAACAATAAAACACTGATAAAAAGAAATCAAAGAAGATATTTTAAAAGAAAAACATATTGTGTTCATGGATTGGAAAAACCAATATTTAAGAAGTCAGTACTCCTCAGTTTGGTGTATATCCCAGTGAAAATCAGAGCAAGGGTTTTTTTTATTATTATTATTTTATAGATATTAACAAGCTGTTTCTAAAATTGAAAAGTCAAAGGAACTAGAATTGCTAAAATATTCTGAAAAGCAAGAAAATGTTGGATGATTCACACTTACTATAAAGCTACATTAATCAACAGTGTGATAAGACAGAAATAATAGATACATAGGTCTATGGAACAGAAGAAAGAGCCCAGAAATCAAACCACACAAATATAGTCTACTGATATTTGACATATGTGCAAAGGCAACTCAATGGAGAAAGAATTGTTTCTTCAACAGATGGTACTAGAACAATCAGACATCCATATGCAAAAATAAAATAAAATAAACCTATACCCATATATATATATTACACAAAAGTTAACTTAAATGTATCATAGGATTAAATGTAAAATATGAAATCATAATATTTCTAGAAGAAAATATAGGAAAAAATCTATATGATCTTGGGTTTGGTGATGAGTTTTCAGATATACCAAAAGCTAACAACTTGAAAATTGAACATCATAAAAATTAAAAGCTTTTACTCTATGAGAAACACTGCTATGAGAATAAAAAGATGAATCACAGACTGGAAAAAATATTTGCAAATCACATTTTTAATAAAGGAACTTTCATCTAGAAGATATAAATAACTTAAAATTTAAAAATAGAGGGTGGTTCCATAGTGTAGTGGTTAGCATGTCTGCTTTACGTGCAGAAGGTCCTGGGTTTATGCCCCACGTGGAGCCATGGACCATACCCTGGGTGCATCAGGCCCTGGGTGCGCCAGGCCCCTGGGTGAGCCAGGTCCCTGTGTGAGCCAGGCCCCGGGTGTGCCAGGCCCCGGGTGTGCGCTGCGAGTGCATGGGAAGAGACGCCCTACCTTCAGAGATCCAGTTCATAAGGGGAGATGGCAACATCCATAGGTCCGGGGGTAGGGGGCGGGGATTTAAAAATAGAAAAACAATGCCCCCAAGAGGGATAAGAGACAAAGATATGAACAGAGACTTCATCAAAGAATATATGTAGACAGCAAATAAGCACATGAAAAGATGTTCGACATCATTAATGATCCAGGAAATACATATTAAAACTATGAGATACTACTATACAGTTATTAGAATTGCTTAAAAGAAACAAAAAACCAAGATGATATCAAATGCTGGTAAACATTTGGAGGGAAAGGAATTCTCATTCATTACTGGTGGGAATGCAAAATGTTACAGCCATTTTAGAGAACATTTTGGCAGATTCTTATAAAAGTTAAACATACAATTACCATATAACCCAGCAATCCCACTTCAAGGGATTTACCCAAGTAAATTTAAAACTTATGTTCACACAAAAACCTACACATAATATTCATTGAAGTTTATTCATAACTGCCAAAAGCTGAAGAAAACCTAGATGTTCTACAACTGGTGAATATATAAAGAAATCGTGGTACATCTGTACAATGGAATACTATTCAGTAATAAAAAGAAGTAAACTTTTGAATAAACTCATGCAACAACATGTGTGCATCTCAAATGTACTTTACTAAGTGAAAAAATCTAGACTCAGAAGGATATGTATTGTGTGATTCCATTTATATGACATTATATAGAGGCTAATCTAAAAAGATATAAAAGAGGTTTCAGAGGCTTCCAGTCAAGATGACAGAGTAGCCTCCTCTTACAACTACATCAAAATTACAATTAAACTACAGAACAGTCATCATTGGGTGTTGCTTGAAGTCTAGCTGAACAGAAGTCTCACAACTGGGGATATACAGAAGAGACCACCTTGAGACTGGTAGGAGGAGTGGAGATGTAGAATGAGCTTATTCCACACTCTGTGTATCAGTTGAGAATTGGGAGGGATATCTTGGCTGTGGATGTACTCCCAGAGAAGTGAGGGGTCCTGATACCACATCAGGCTCTCCAGCCCAGGATTTCAGTGCCGAGAAGAGAAGTCCCCACAACTTCTGGCTGTGAAAGGCAGCAGAGACTGTGGCTGAGTGAGATGAAAGGTGTCTGGAGTGGCAGACACTTCTCTTAAAGGGCCCGCACAAGGACTTACTTGTTGATAACTCACTTGCTCTGATCTCCAGCTCTGGAGCAGCACCTTGAAAGGTGCCAGGGACATATAGGGAGAAACTAAAGTGTCTGGCTTTGGGGTAAGGGCTGGAGGGACAGCCTTCTCCCAGACAGAAGTGTTGGCAGAGGACATTGTTCTTTTGTTGAGTTCTCCCTCTCCAAATGTACAGGCACAGGCAGACACCATATCTTTGTCTCCATCAACCTTGCTAACACTAGTCGCCCTGCCCTGATAATTCCTTGAGACTCCACACCATCCAACTTGTGGGCCCACCCAAGCTGCTTCTAGCAGCTTTTTCATACAAACAGCCTGTCTTGGTTCATGAGGACTTTCCTAAAATCTCTCAAAGGTTTGCAAAACCCAAACAAGTAGCAGTTGGCCTTGGCATGTCCTGTACCTCTTCCTGAGCAGCCCCAAGTCTGGTACTAGTGGTAACCAGCCTCAGTTCACGACTTGACTTCTTGAGGAACCTCCAAGCCCAGCACAGGTGACGGCCATCTGTGGATTGCTTGGTGACTCTTGCCAGGTGGCTCCAGTAAGGGCACAGGCTATGCCTTACTTTGCCTGAGGTGGGGCCCCACCAAGGATGTTCCAGGGCTGACACGCCTGGCAGCAGGCTTCAGACTGAACAGAAGCACCACCTGGGGCTGCATCTGAGGATGACACATCCAAAGGGCAGACTGGGCAGGCACAAGTGCTCTGCTAAAGCAAATCCTGCTTCATAGGATCAGCCCCTCACCAGCCAATCCTCACAACCAATCAGTCCAAATGTCAGTTCCTTCCACTGATATGCAAACAGCAACCAAGACTCAACTACAACAGGAGGGCACACACAACCTATACAAAGAACACTCCTGGAACACCTGGCTCAGGTGACCAGGGAAGACTGTGCCATTGGGTTCCACAGGACAACTATGATATGAAGCCACTCTACAAAGA
The DNA here is from genome assembly GCF_000151845.1 of Pteropus vampyrus. Taxonomy (NCBI): domain Eukaryota; kingdom Metazoa; phylum Chordata; class Mammalia; order Chiroptera; family Pteropodidae; genus Pteropus; species Pteropus vampyrus. Next base: position 73,647 of record NW_011889434.1, on the reverse strand, counting down.
CCAGGAGGCATAGCAGACCTACTTAATACATAGAAACAAACACAAGGAGGCAGCCAAAGTGAGGAGGCAAAGAAACATGTACCAAGTGAAAGAACAGAGCAAAGCCCCAGAAAAAGAACTAAACAACATGGAGACAAGTGATCTACCAGATGCAGAGTTCAAAACACTGGTAATAAGGATGCTCAGTGAACTCAGTGATAACTTTAACAGAGAGATAGAAAACACAAAAATAGAGATAGAAAACATAAAGAAGAACCAATCAGAAATGAAGAATACAATAACTGAAATGAAGAATACATTAGAGGGAATTAAAAGCAGATTATATGAAACAGAGGATCAAGTTAGTGATTTGGAAGATAAGGTAGCAGAAAACACTCAATCGGAACAGCGACAAGAAAAAAGGAATCCAAATAAATAAAGGTAGTTTCAGGGTCCTCTGAAACATCAAGTGTACCAATAGTCACATCATAGAGGTACCAGAATGAAAAAAGAGGGAAAAAGAACTGGAAACCTATTTGAAGAAATAATGACATAAAACTTCCCTAACCTGGTGAAGGAAGTAAACATACAAGCCTAGGAAGCTCAGAGTCCCAAGCAAGATGAACCCAAAGAGGCCCACACCATGACACATGATAATTAAAATGGCAAAGGTTAAAGACAAACAGAGAATCTTATCAGCAGCAAGAGAAAAGCAGTTAGTTACCTACAAGGGTGCTCCCATCAACTGTCAGCTGATTTCTCAACAAAAATTTTGCAGGCCAGAAAGGATTGTCAGGAAATATTCAAAGTGATGCAAAGTAAGGACCTACAACCAGGATTACTCTACCCAGCAAAAGTTATCATTTAGACTCAAAGAACAGATAAAGAGCTTCCCAGAGAAAAAAAATGCTAAATGAATTCATCACCACCTAACCAGTATTACAAGAAATGTTAGAGTGACTACTTTAAGAAGAAGAAAAAGGAGGAGGAGGGGGAGGAGGAGGAAAGATTGAAAATATTAATAATAAAATGGTAATAACTACATACCTAGCAACAATTACTTTAAATGTAAATGGATGCTTAAATCAAAAGACATAGTGTGACTGAATGGATAAGAAAACAAGACCCTTACATATGCTCCCTACAAGAGATTCATTTCAGATCAAAAGACACACACAGTCTGAAAGTAAAGGGATAGCAAAAGATATTTCATGAAAATGAAATTTTAAAAATAGCTATGGTAGCAATACTTAGACAAAATAAACTTCAAAATAAAGGCTATAACAAGAGACAAAGAAGGATCCGGTAATCCCTTCTCTGTGTATTATCCAAAGAAAATCAAAATAGTATTTGAAGGGACATGCAAATTCACATGTTCATTGTAGCATTATTTACAATAGCCAAGGTATGGAGGCAATCAGGGTGTCCATCAATGGATGAATGGATAAAGAAGAAGTGATACATATATGGACTGTGACTCAGCCATAAGGAAAGAAATGGAATCTTGCCATCTGCAACAACATGGATAGACCTTAAGGGTATTGTGCTGAGTGGTATAAGACAGAGAAAGACATATGGCATATGATTTCACTTACATATGGCATCTAAAGAACAAAAGAAACTAACAAGCAAAACAAACAAACTCATGGATACAGAGAACATTTTGATGGTTGCCAGATGGGAGTGCGGTTAGGGAGGGTGAGTAAAAAAGGGGAAGGAATTAAGAAGTACAAATTGGTAGTTACAAAATAGTCATGGGGTGTAAAGTATAGCATAAGGAATATAGTCAATAATATTGTAATAACTATGTATGGTGTCAGATGGGTAGTAGATTTACTGGGGTGATAACTTTGTAAGTTTTGTAAATGTCTAATCGCTATGTTGTACACTTGAAGCTAATATAATATTGTATGCCAAATGTAATTGAAAAAAATTATTTAAAAAATGAGGCTTCAGTGGTGGGGATGAGGGGAGTGATTGACTACAAAGGTGCAACACAAGGGAAATTTTAGGGTCATAGAACTCTTCAGTATGGTATTGTGGTAGTTGATACATGGCTATATGAATGTGTCAAATTTCACAGAACTGCACACCACAAAGGGGAGCCCTAATGGAAAGCACACTATGGCAAATGAATCTCACTGTATTATAGATGTATGCCATAATCTTATTGAAAAGGGTAAGGAAAAAAACGCTGACCTAAGTTGCTTTTGAAAACAGTGTTTTGACTGGGTATTACAAGGCTCAAGATAAAAAGAACTGTACATAAATGTTGTGTCCTGGTTGGGAAATTTATTTCTCACAGGGGTACATGATAGAAATTATGATACTACTTTATATACTAGTGTTAAATAAATAAGTAAATAAATTACACTCAAGAAGAACCAAGTTTCTCATTGTCAAAGATAGAAATTAAAAATAAGAGGAGAGAAAGCTTAATAGTTATCTGTGGTAATGGATGAGAGTCATATGTATCAGTATGAATTCTGTATGTATACATAGATAGATAGATAGATAGATAGATAGATAGATAGATAGATAGATAGATAGATATAGATAGATAGACAGACACAAGAAATAAATGTAGACAGGTATATATATACAGTTTAGTAAACATACATGTATCTTCTTGTTCTATCATCTGAGAAGTCCTAGAAGCAATGACACCCCAGTAGCCACCAGAACACTCTGTACTCAGATCTTAATTACTAAATATGATTATTCAATGAAAGTAACCAAGACTCTTCAGAGAAATAGCTGATTATTGGGCTGGGAAAAAGAAAATACAGGATGAATCTGGGACTTCTTGTAGTGTACCAGAAAGCAAAGAAACGGAAAAAGGATGAGGGAATGCCAACATGAAAGATCTTCCAATGACCAAGGGTGAAACAATTTGGGTAAAAAAATAAACAAAAATAATGATCATATATGATTATAACCCTCAAAGTCTTAAAAATCCATGAGTCATACTGATAGAAACAAATAATTGTATCGATAAATACATGGTGGGAGTGGGAATCTTCCTTACAGAATAATTTGAAATACTAAATGTAGAAGGAAATGAGGAATATAAAAAAAATACCATCAGAACATCACATAATAATTACTGCAGGCAAAATGCACAGAATATTTGGATAGTCTCAAATTATCTGACCTCAAATATTTATTAATTACTGTAGTTGTTTTCAAACATATACCCACAAATTCTTTCATGCAACTCTCTCCAGGAGGTAAAGTTTAATTCCCCTCCTACTTGATATGGGCTAGACTTAGTAACTTGCTTCTAACGACTAGATTATGAAAAGGAAAAAATAGTAACTTTATACATGGAGAAACCTGGTAGACATCATCTTAACCCAATGATCAAAGTTAACATCACCAGTGATCAGTTATGTTGATGTTATGTAACCCTGACATTGTGATGAAAAGGGCACTTCATCTCTGTGGTATTCTTTTCCCAAACAGTAACCACAATCTTATTATGAGAAAACATCAGACAAACCTAAATTAAAGAGCATTCTACAAAATATCTCACTCTTTAAAAGTGTCAAGGTCAGGAAAAACAAGGAAAAACTGAGAAACTGTCACAGAGTAGACTAAAGAGACATGTTAATTAAATGCAACATTGTATCCTGGATTGAATCCCAGAACACAAAAAAGTATATCAGCGGAAAACCTGTAAAAATCTGACTAAAGTCTAATTTAGTTAATAGTATTGCACGAAAGTTAATTTCTTTGCTTTTGTAAATGTACCATAATTATTAAGCAAAGCTGGGTGTAGGATATAAGGAAACTGTAAATTTTAAAAACACTTCTTTCGAAATAAAATTATTTCAAAACAAAAAGTTTAAAAATAGACCATACTGAGTTTCAAGAACCCAAAATAAAACTCTCTTAATGAATGAAAGTGACTGAATAATTGAGGAAACAAACTGAAATGTCATTAAATGAATTCATTATTCAGTGAGAAAGGGAAGATTTTACAGAACACAGTTGATGACAATTACTAGGAAAAACAAAAGTGTCCCATATTTATACAAGAAAATCGGAACTACTTTATAAACTAGTTGGATGTGTATATGCGTATGTATGTATTGTGTGTATGTGCATGGATTGGTATTCTCTAAATATCGTTCTGCCACTTTCTTCACTCAGAAATATAACTCAGCTATGGCCATGCCACCCTAAATGTGCCCGATCTCACTCGTCTAATCTCGGAAGCTAAGCAGGGTCGGGCCTGGTTAATACTTGGATGGGAGACCACCTAGGAAGACCAGGTGCTGTAGGTGTTCAAAAAATATATATATATATACACACACACACACGCACACACACAAACACACATATATATGTACACACTTATATAAGATATATATATGTAACTTAAATATAATTTGATGTCACTGTATGTGCATTATTTCATTTCTTTTTATATTTGCATAATTTCCACAGTATGGACAATTCATTTAATCATTCTCATATTAAGGGAAATTCAAAATGGATGATTCACCTAATCGTTCTCATATTAATAGACATTTAAAATGTTTCCACCAACTTGATATTTCAACATTGGAGTGGTTACAAAGTTGAACCACATAAGGTTTTTGTCCTTATGACGCTTTCAGATAAGTGAAGGATACAAAGTAGAAAGCCAATGAAACAGGGTGAAAGTATTAAAATGGGGTTTAAAGGATAATGTAGTACAGGCAACTGAGGCAAAATCAAGAGGTCAGTGAAGATTTCCTTTCCATTATAAGTTTAATTTTTAAAAACACCCAGCCAACAGCAACAGCACTATTTCCCCAACAGCTCTGCTTCTGCTACAGGAAAAAATTGCCTGGCCCAAGCTGTAGTATAGCTGAAGTGTGCTCTCTTCCCCATCTCCATCCAAGCAGATGCTCTACATAGATGCGTATCTCAGAGCTTAAGTAAAGCAGTCTCAAGAATCTAGCTGAGGTGGATCCTGAGCATACTGTCACATATTAAAATTCCAAGCAGACCAACTCAGGGTTTCCTATTACTGTGGCCAACACGGACACTGTAGGGACACTTAAAATGGCAGTGGTTATGATACAGTATTTCAGGTTCACAGCAATTCATAAGCATTATGCCCTAGATAACTGGATATCTTTGCCACAATAATCTACAATGTGTACAGCATTTAGCTGTGAGTTCAGAAAGTGGACAGAATTATCTGAAAGAGATGAGAAATATCATAGAAGTTGTGCTTCAAGTTAAGTCATTTGCTCGGATGTGGCCAGTGGGTATTCTGAATAGTTTGTGGAACTTCTGAAACTTATCCATGTCATATTTCCAAATGTCAGGGAATGCAGTGACAGGAGGGATGGTAGAAGAGTTTACTTTCTGAAGCAGGTACAATCTAAAAGGAAATCAGCCTAGATTCTGTGTGCACTTCTCACATCAGAACATGAGTAGACTACCCTCAGTTGAGCAAAGTGATGGGATGTGTTGGGTCCACTTGTTCTCTGAAGTAAATCATCTCAGATAGCAATCTCTTGAGTCCACTCTATGCAGCCAAACCTTTGGATCTGGAGCAGATTTTGCCATACTGGGAGGGATATTTTTAAGCCATATGAAGCATGCTAGAGAAATGAGGAAGAGCAACAGCCCCCTCAAGCTCTTCTATGGAATGAGCTCTGAAACAGCAATAACAAAATGTGCAGGAGGAGTTGCTGAATATAGAGCCTCAGAACATAAGACTATGGAAAGTGACTTCCAAAAGGAACATAGAAAACAATATTCTGGATATCATAGTCTTGTATAAGACCTCCTGGATGGTAAAATTCTTCCTCATTTCTCCTCCCCTCACACCACCTGGAGACTTTGACCTTTGGAGATATCCCTAGTGCCCTCTTGGTTCACAAGAACAGGACGTTGATTGGATCAGAGGCTCAGGGTGTCTACTCTCCAGAACTCATGTCTTCATTTTTAAAGTAAACATGTGCACCTTTTTTGTTCCTGTTAAAAATATAGTTTTTACTTCAACATAGTGTTATTGTCTTAAAGAATCTACTTATATTTAAAAACTACTGTGATTAATTTATTTTCAAAGGTAGCTGCGTATTATATTGATTCACTGAAATCATTTAGGGACAAGGATAAAAGTGAAGGCTTGTGTCATCTGGCTCTTTGTCAGGTGTGCACCAGTGAGGTGACTGATCTCTCCTTTGTGAGTATTTAGGAAAACAGGGTCAATATCCTCTGGCAATAGCTTCATAAAAATGGTGTTAGGGTTGCTTTAACTACATGTAAGCAGAACAAGCAGAGGAAAAGACAATGAAATTTCTGTTCCAATTTTTATGCAGTAGGGAATAAGGTTTCTCTGTGAGCCAATTGGCAAACAGCTCCTTCTGAAACACTGATATTTCTGGGTGATGCACCATTTAAAATTACAAGAGAAAAAAAAAGAGTGAATAAACAACATAAAAATAAAATAAAATTACAAGAGCCACTCAAGCATCATGAAAGCTGGAGCCTGACCTCTGCTTCTCATTCCCAATCTACATCTGATCATCTGCCTGGTTAGATAATCCTTCCTTCTCCATTCACTCTCCACCACCTCAGAAAAAAACACACAGGAAAAGGGAAAGGTATACAAGGCAACCTTTACTAAGGGCAAATAAGGGGTGCAGACTCTATGTGCAGCATCGACAGGTGAAGGAAAGATCGCTTCCAGCTGGGGTGGTTTCAGAGGCTGGATGATGAAGGCTGGGCCCTTAAGAATGAGCAGGACCAAGATCTAGAAAGAAGAAGAGGGCAATCAGGAGGATGAAAATGGTGTGCAAGGACAAAGAGAGAGAAGAAAGAATACTTGGGGCACGGTGAATGAGAGTACATTTTGGATGGCGCAAAGGAATGAATGACAAGGCTGAGAATATGTGTCCCAAGTGTCAATTCTGATCAATGCTGAATGTCAGAATAAGGAAAGTAGGATTTACTTCGAGGATGGTGGGGTTACCATCCAGGACCTTCAGGCAGGAAAATGACAAGTTTAAAATAAAGAAGAGTGAAGTTTAATTAGATGTTAATGTGCAAAGTAAATTGAGAAGTGAGAAGGAGGTGCAGAAGGCAGATAGGCCAGAGAAGCGTTACCAATGTGAAGCAGTAAGGACCCAAACCTGTACACAAATGCTTACAGCAGCTCTTTTCATAATTACTCAAAACTGGGAAAAACCTAAATGTCCTTCAGTGGGTAAATAGACCAATAATCTAAAACATCCATGTAACAGAATACTGCTCAGCAAAAAGAAAAGAATGAACTACTGATACATGAAACAGCTTAAATGAATCTCCAGGGCATTATTATGAGTGAAAGAAGCCTGTCTCTAGATGTGACATATAGTAGATTTCATTTATATAACATTCTGAATAAGGCAAAACTGTAGGAATTTGGAATAGAGATCAGTGGTTGCCAGAGTTTGGGAAGATGTACGATATGACTACAAAGGGAGGTTTTTGTGAGTAATTGAACTGTATATCCTGATTGTGTGGTGGTTACACAAATCTATATACTTGTTAAACTTCATAGCACTGTACACCCCCCAAAAAAGGTCAATTTTGCTGTCTAATACTTTTGAAAAAAATACCAGAGTTGTCTCCCATTACATGTAACATCTAAAAGAATGGAAACATTTTGTGGTAATGATTACATCTTTATAATTCACTAGCTATATTTACATTAAAAACTCTCCCTCAGATAGTAGAAAATGTATCTCTCAGCTGTAGAATAACCTTTTTATGCTTAAATATAAATTATTAAACATTATAAACAGCCAAAACGCTTATTTTTTTCCAACCCTTCCTTCCCCGTGGTAGGTTCTGTTGTTGGCTGCCACATCCCACTGTGACCATCCTAGACAAGAGACCCCTCTCTACCTCCTTTCCCTGACTGTGCAGCTGGCTTCACTGGCCAGATTGCCGTTCCCTGCATCAACGCACCTCCAAGTACCAGTGGATTCTGGATTATGGGGATTATCAGCTTTCTCTTTTAACTAATATATTTTGTACAGCCATGATGTTCCCTCTGCTTTCTGATTACAACACTTACGCATCTTGACTGTTCTCTTTTTAATGGAACAAAGTGAATGATATCAGAATAACTCAAGTGTGCCAATGAATAAATGAACATTTCACCTACTAATAAGCCTCACATCAAATAGTGAGATATAGGGAACTCTCTCCTTTCTTATTGTTACATGAATATATGAGTTATTTTCCAACGCGTTTCCTTGAGTTCCAAAATAAAGTTCACTCTGTGGAAAGCAGGCTTTTCTGTGGACTCATTTGATTAACGAGACACTGAATCCTACAGAGGACAGGAGGTCTGTCTGAAGCCTCCATCTGAAACCCAAGTGGAATCATCCATCACTCATCAATGAAAAGGACATCCAACACTTGATAACTTGAGTTCAGCCAGAAAGAGAAAAAGTAGTGAATTACTTACGTAAAATTGCTAACAAGAGAAAAGTGGGTCTCTTAGCACCAATTAATTTGGGAGACAGTTTTTAAAGTCGCTGTTTCAGTAAGAGTTAAATTTCTTTTTCTAACACACCAATATGTTGTGAAAACCGTCATTTCATTTGTAGCCATTAGAAAACTTTTCCAAAGTCTTAAACATTGATGTAACAAATTTGTCCTTCATAATGTGTCAAATATTGCTTACGTGGCATCTTTCATCAAAATATTTTTAAAGAATGCCGATTGTTTAAAACAGGAGTCCTTGACCCCGGGGTGGTGGACGAGTAACTGCTTCGTGGCCTGTTAAGAAGCCGGCAGCACAGCAGGAGGTGAGGGCAGCAGGCGATCAAAGCTTCTTCTGTTTTTGCAGCTGCTTCCCAGGGCTAGCATCACTGCCTCAGCTCCACCTCAGATCATCAGGCATTAGATTCTCACAGGAGCACCGGTTCCTGGTGCCAAAAAGGTTGGCGGCCGCTGGTTTAAAACATTAAACAAAGCAGAAATCTATTCAAAAAAACTATTTTTGAAAAGCCCACACCCTCACTCCTAGATTATTTTCCAGTCCTACCCCCATCTACCACCTTTGCCCATTTTAACGTTAAATAGGACTCCAGGGGAACTGGTTGACCGTAGGGTCTTGGGGGAGGAGGGGGAGTGGTTGAATTGGAAGTGAGTGAGTGAAAGAGATGATTTCCCAAAGAAGGAGGAGAAATGATCCATCAACCCCAGGAGGCTGGTCCTCCCTGGTAGTCCGAGAAAGGCGAATAGAAATTGCAGGGAGAAGACACCAGTTTTATTGTCTCTGATTGGCAAATACGAAAAAAAGATTGACAGTATCAAGTGGAGAGAATGCAGAGGAGGCGGGCTGCAGAGTTAAATGGGAGGAGTAGCTGAGGACTCGAGCTCATTGATGACGCGCGAACCTCACGTGACCAGGAGTCGACGTGTGCAGAAGTCCTTATAGTCCGGGGCCTGTTTCCTTGTAGCAGCTCCCTATTGCTCAGAAGGAGGAAAGCGCCTTGGAATCCTTTCAGGTCGGTATAAGGTGGGCGCTGCCTTGAGGACCCTGGGGTCTAGGAGTCAGAGAGCAGAAACCAAGCGAGGCCGGCACTGCTTTCCCAACACTACGGTTCCGCCAAACTCCCATTTTTATGCAGAAAATTTTGGGCTGTTAGGTTGGGGGAGGGTGAAGAGGGAGAAGGGTAGCCAATTGAGGGTCGAGCGCGAGAGACTTGGAAGCAATTTGGAAATCAGCTGCGTCTCCCATTCCTTCCTCGCGGGGAACCGGTGCGGACCGAGGTGGGAGGGCGGAGTTGCCTTAAAAGGAGAGGATGAGGACGTGGGGAAACTTTAGACGAACAAGGCCTAGAACCGTGAAAGGGACCCGTGAATCAGGCACTGGCCTGCTCACCAAGCACTCCTGTTGGTCTCCAGGACTCTTGGACTCTTGGGCGCGACACAAATCGAGTGAAGAAAGAGAGAAAAATCTCGTGGATCCCTGCAGGTCAGTGTAAGGGTGCAATTGCCCCAGATCCCTTGGGGTGGGAGTGGGAGTGTGGATGACACCAAAGCACCTCCCTGGGTCGCTGCAGCCTCTCCCCATCCAGAAAAAGTGCTAGAGGCCTTTGCAGTCCCTGCGGCGGAAATGAGGTGGGGGCGGGGGAGGGGGAGCTGGAGAAGCTTGGAAGGGGGAGGGGGAGGGGAGGCCAGAGACTGGACCAGCGGGTCTCAGGTGAGAGGCTGGAGGTTGGGATGGCTTGGGAAAGCCAGAAAGGGCGGGAGTGTTAGAGACCAGCGGAGAGGAAGGGGTTAATTGCTTCCGCGCAGCACGCATTTCTGGGCTAGGAGAGGCCTGTAGCAGGGCTTGCTGGGAAATGGTGGGCTGGAGCGGAAGGAGAGAAGACGGAGCTGGGACAAGAGGGGGAGGGAAGGGAGGTGGAAGAAAGGGTGGAGTCAGGGGAGTACAGAGCCTGAGAATCTAACCTCTATTTGGAAAACTTGGACTATTAGGGACCTGAATGAAAAAAGGCCAGTCTCTATGGGAACGCATACTGTGGATGCTGGTCTCTTTGCCTGGCATCTAGTCATTTTTTTCTGTTTTCTAGGATTAATTTATTCAAAAGGGAAATAATAGAAAAATACTCAACATGCAAAAGTCGTGTGAAGAAAATGAAGGAAAACTACAGAGCATGCCAAAGGCCGAGGAAGACCGCCCGTCAGAAGATGTACTACAGGAGGCAGAACGAAATCCTCAACCTTCGGAAGAAGGTGTGAGTCAGGAAGCAGAAGGAAACCTTAGAAGCGGGCTGATTCAACCTGGGCAGGGATTTAAAGAGGACACTCCTATTAGGCATTTGGACCCTGAAGAAATGCTAAGAGGAGTAGATGAGTTGGAAAGGCTTAGGGAAGAAATAAGAAGAGTAAGAAACAAGTTTGTGATGATGCATTGGAAGCAAAGACATTCACGCAGCCGTCCTTATCCTGTGTGCTTTAGGCCTTGAATTCTTTTTTTTTTTTTTTTTTTTTTTTGTCTGATAGTAAAATCTGGCCCCTGCTTTCTGTCTGTTAGCATTTTCCAATGTATCTCTTACCTTTGCTTTACTTCTAATCACCTGGTGGAATTTTGTTTTAGGTAGTTTCCTTGTTACCAGCATCTCACTGGATTTTGTATTTTGACTCATTCTCCAGGTCTATTTTTCAGTTGGGAAGTTTTACACATATGCATGAAAATATGTTCGTTCCATATTGTAAAGTAAAACATAACAAGTTATGAAGCAGCATATTTAGTATCAGCTCACATAATGTAGGTTAAAATCCCAAATTGTGTGTGTGCGTGTGTGTGTATACATACATATATCAAAAACTGTGCTTATATTTCTGCGTGTGAGTTCTTTTTGCTTATATGTATTTTTTAATGAACACATGTCACAGAATTGAATTTTTTAAATAAGAGTCAAATAATTTGCAACCAGCTTTTAAGGGCAATGGGGGCACCTAAACTCTTGATGAAATAGCTATTAAGATGTAAACCTCAAATCACCTCTGGATCTCTAAGCCAGAGAAATAAAACTGGCAATGATTACAGATACACTTGTTTAAGACTTGATCTTTTCATGGGGAAACAAACATTCGCCTCACAAGGCTGATGTGGGGAAGAAAGGAGGTGACTCTGAGCTGTGCTTGGCTGGCCATTATTCCTACCTATGCACAGAGAACCTTAACCCACCACAGAACATCAGTTATTTGAGGGCGGGCCTGGCATGACTCAACCTGTGCTCAGAAACAAGTCCAATAGGCAGGGAGGTGGAGGCTTCCATGCTAGTCCTCTGCTGGTGAGCTCCACCCTGTCTCCTTCCTTGGGTCCCGCCATGCCCGTTGGGCACCACTGCCTCTTCTGGGTCCTGTGCTCTCTGCTAGCCCCACTGCTGCTGGGGCACTGGAGTCCTCAATGTCAAAACCCCAGTGAATTCCCCGGATTTCCCATGAAACCCACTGTTTTCTAAAGCCTCTTTCTTCCCTATAGTGACACTTAACACAGGTGGGGACTGTTCCAGGATTGCTTGGGCCACAATGTCTTGCAGAGTTTTAGCAAAATAGCCCCTTCTGATTTCAGTCCCAGGACTTCTCCAGGAGTCAGACATGACGAGTCCAGTTTTGGAGTTGGACCAGGGTGTAAGTCTGAGTGAAAAACGCTGTAGTCAGAGTTGTTGCCCTAGGTCTAAAGACAGGTTTTGTCTTCTCATGTGAAATTATCTGTCCCTGAAGGCTCGTGAAGAGCCTGCCCTACTGGTTTAGAATACTCAAAATATGCATAAATTGCACAAAGCAATGCAAGAAACATCTAAGGAAACAGTCTCCTTCACCCCTACCCTATCCCCAGTTAAAATGTGAAAAAAAAAAAAAAAACTTCCAAAGGCACTAAGAATTTTAGAAATGCATTTGAAGTCTAATGGCTACTATGTAAATGTTACAAATTATATTTCCTCTACAGATCAAACAAAGGCTATCTTTTCCTCCTGATATCCCCACATGCTTGTGTTTAACCGACAAACACATCGTGTTTTAATATTTCATAAATTTCGTCATTGATTATTACCAAGGAGCTAGTAGGTTTGTCCAAATTCTGCTATGGCTCAATAATCTTTCGCAAGACTTTTTATTTCTCTATATTGTGAGAAGCAATTCCAAAAAAGAAACTGCATGGAATGGATTGCACTCCAAATGTTTTATTAAAGTCTTGCATAATCGCCTGCATCAGAATGACCTGGGGAACATTTTTAAAATGATGGTTTTTGGGCCCCACCTAAGACTCCCTGACTAACGGTGGGCTGTAGAAGTAACAGTTCATAAGCTCCTCCAGGTGACTACGATACATGCTGAAGCATGTGGACAACTGGTGTATACAGTATGCTTTCCATTATCACAAATATGAACCAAAAAATAATTAGAAGAAAATATTGGTGAATGTTTATTGAAATTCAGGATTTACAGGCTTATAACAGCATTTATTTTTTAAGTATGAACTTTTAAAGGAAACAATTGATAGATTTATACACAAAATTTAAAACGATTCCCTTCAAAGACAAGATAAAAAGCCAAGAGAGGGACTGTAATGTAAGATGCTTTTTTCTGACCGTACACTATGTTTGGCCATGCATTCACTTCTTCCAATGTCAGTAAAACAAATTCAGGTTCTCTTCAAGATTATGGCAGCCTGATGGTTGCTGGTGGTGCTGGATTCCGGCTGGAGTGAGGTGAGGGTCCAGGGGCTCACTGTGGCAGTTTTACAGACAGGATGAATCCATCCCCCAGTGCTCTAAGGAGTAGCACTCAGGCAGGATGTGGAAGGGCTCACTCCAACCACATACCTTTCAGGTGATCTGACTTTGATTTCTCTACTCTAGGCTGCAGCAGGCACCAGATCCTTCTAGGCTGATGGTAGCACTGTTCTGGACATACTTACCTGGAGTGCGACAACTGTTCCCACTGCAGGTCATAACATTTTGCCTTTCCCTCATTTTCCTTTTCTCTTTTGGGGAACTTTTTTAAGGGACTAGATCAAGCCCCCCAAAATTCCTAACTGGAAATATTGGTTATGATAATATTTGGCCAAGCAGTTGTCTGAACTGGGTCTGACCAGGTAACTTGGAGTTAAAGCAGAAGGGGCTGACTCTTCTCTCAGAGTTCGTTGAAGTAGTTCCTAAAACAATTGGGGTGGAAATGGGGGTAGATCTCAAAAAAGACCTCCCTTTCCCCTCTCCTACCTTGTTCATATTCCCAGAAGGGCCTTGGATGTGCCCCTGCCTGTTTTGGTGGTGTGGTGACTTTAGCTCTGTGTGTACCTGGTGCAGTGCTTCTGATGTCTGCATCAGCCCAGGCCTAGAGGCACAGGAGACCAAGGCAAAGGGAGCTTGCAAATGCATGTGGTCCTACAGCTCAGGAGAAAAGGGGTGTCACCTCCTGCGTAAGTACTCTTATGCACTCCGGGCCCAGCCACAACTTAGGGGCCAGGACAGTCAAACTGTGAATTGGTGTGGAGGTGCTTTTGAAGGCATTGATGATGGAGGAAGCTATGCCATTGTGGCCCTTGCTCTTTAGTTCTGTCATCTGAAGAATTGTTACATTTTTCTGACATCCTAAAGAACTGTTGGGCAATAAGATGAAGATGAAATTCAAATTCTTGGGTTTAGGAAGGCAAGGTGGTTGGGTATATGATGTAAGATCCAGATAAACTTGGTTCCAATCTGAGCTATTCCGTTTTCAGTATGCTACTTTGCATAAATCATTTATCTTCTTTCTTGGAGGAAATCTACTGTTTTGGAGACTAGGCCATTAGTGGAGTCCCTGAATATAAAACTCTTAGATAAAAGAGAAAATTTCCTCTCCTCTACCATCATTGCTGTTATTGTTGTAGTTGTCGTCGTCGTCATCATCATCATCATCATCATCATCATCATCAAGGAATGGTATTGAATGAATACTCAGTGGATTTCTGTTGGGCCACATCTGTGAAGGTTTATAATAATCAGTGTTCAAGCCCTAGAAATTCATTATCTGAAAGGGTGAACCTAGTATAATGGTAAAACACTTGTATTCTCTGCTTATAAGAAGTGGGAGGCCGGATTGTTTCATTCATGTATAAAATGAGTATAACCCTATAAAACCCACAAGACTGTTGTAGAAAGTAAATGCAGAGAATTATATGAAATTCCTGGCATATGATAGGCCTTAAGAGAATGTTAGATCTTTGATCATCATTATCATCAGTGTCGTCATTATCATCATCATCATCATCATCAATCATCATCATCAGGTGATATTGACACAATATTCAAATAAGAACTCAGAAAATTTGTGCTTCCTTGGCTCCACATCACCCTTGTAGAACAAAGTCAATGCTTATTCCTTTCATCCAATTTTCTCCCTTGCATAAAACAAGCAAATAATACATAAACTAAATGGAATAACTGTCATTCATTTGGAATTATAAAAAAAAAATTGAATTCTATCTACATTTACATCATTTATGCACTCTGGTGCCATTTCTGTATTGGAAGATGAGAAAGAAAATTCCCTACATGTTTCCATTTTATTTTGTAACTTGCTGGAAAATTTGAAATTATGAGAAAAATCTTACTGTCATGAATTACAAAATATGATGTAGATATATATCATTGACATGGAAAGCTGTTCCTGACATACTGTTTTGTGAAAAAGCCAGGTGCAACACACACACACACACACACACACACACGTAAAGGATAAATATCAAAATATTTGAAGTGAATATTTCTAGATGGTGTTTTCATGGAAAATTTATAACTTCATCTTAAACCTTATATATCCAGGTTTAACTTTTTCAATGAGCATGTGGAGTTTTTATGATTAGAAAAAGTAAAGGTGAAAATAATATAATTCTGTTTCTCCTTTCTCTTAGCCAAGATAGGGGTTGTTGGCTTTTCCAGTTCCTTATTTGCTTTCTGTTCCATCTTACTTCTGAGAAGAATCTGGTATAAGTGTCAAACCTCTGTGGGTCCTGGCTGAGAAGTTCCCCTTCCCTATGCCACCTCCTCATTACTCTCTTTTGTCAACTAAATTTATACTGTATTTCTGTCTTTGGTCACATTTCATAACTACATATCCTCCCATAAAGCGATATTAAATATCCTCCCATAAAGCGATATTAATTTTTCAAAAATAAAATAGCAATAAGCATAACTTTCAAAGAACATTATGAAACTGATTCCTAATTCTGCTTAAAAAATACACAAGTAAAGAAAAATACTGGAAGGATATACCCTCAGTCGCATTTGCTAGAGATTCATGAATAAACATTTCATTTATTTATTCATTCAACAAATATTTACTGGATGAAAACTATGTGTCAGGCTGTGCTAGCCAAAATCAATTCATCCATCCCAGACTTTTCTCCTGAGATTCTATTCAACTGCCTGCTGATATCGATCACTTGGACTAAGACAAATGTTATCCAACCATACGGGCATAATCCTGCATGGAAACATACTCATTGCTTTTAGCTAGTTTATCCTTAATCCTGGAGGTTCACCACAGACATGGGTGTTCACACATATATGCATTCACACATTTACATCTATATTGCTATACCTATATATCTATATCTATCTATATATCTATTTCTATCTATATCTATTTATCTATTGAAAACCATATAGGTGCCCTCTTCAGATTGCTGGCAGCCCTCTATATGGACATGCTTCTTATCCTGCTCAGACTCTGAAATCCTTCTCTAGTCTGCCATACATTGTCTCCAGGTGGGCACTCTCTTCGACCAAAGAGAACCGCAATACCCCTCACCTGGCTATATCCTACCTGGGAAGCCCTCCTCACAATTTTTAGGCACTAACTCTCTACAATGAGCCACTCTCCCTAGATGAATGCCTTTCTCATCCTGCTCAGGCTGACACAGCTCACTTCTCTCCTTTGGGGAAGACACCTATCTTGCTCTTCCTCATCTAATGGTGTTAGGACTGAACTGTTTGGGAAGGGAAGGGAAAAGAAGGGATGAAAAGAAGGAACACACTTTTTAATTTTGTTTTTATAACTGAACTATGTGAATATATTACCAAGCTAAAAATATAAAATATGTTGTGTTTGTGTAAATCCAAAGGTAAATAGAGTTTGTGTTGCAAAATTGCTCAGAAAACAGTACTTGATCATAAACAGATCACCACCTTCATACCCGGTTGAGGATATCCTGTCAATAACTCCATTAAAATGATGTTAAGGTTGCCTCTGACTACATGTAAGCAGAGTAAGTAGAAAAAGAGTTAATAAAATCTCTGTTCTCAACTTTGTGTGCTCAGAAAGAAGGTATATTTGTGAGCCAATCAGCAAATAGCTTCTTCTGAGCCTCCAAGATTTCTGGAGATGCACACTTTAAACATTAACAGAAGTCACTAAAGCAGAATGAGAGTGGGCACCTGCCTGCTACTAACTGCCTGAGAAGATAACCTCTACCCACCCCCTGCCCCCATACACACACATACAGGGGGACAGGCCATCCTTTGTTAAAGATCACAGGAGGGATGGAGGACCTATGTGCTGTGCATCAATGACATAGATGGGAGAGACCACTTCTAGTTTGCGTGGTCTCAAGTGTTGTGTGATCAGAGCTGGGCCACGTGGAATGAACAGTACAAGGTTCTAAAAGGAAGAGGAGCCAAAAGAGGCAAGGGGGAAAATGGAACTCTAACTCACAGTGCTCAGACTTTCGACCTTCACTGGGTCTTCCTTACTTTGACTTGGGTGAGGGTGTTTCTGCTTTGTTTGAAGACCTATTAACAACTTACCTGAAGGTACCTTGCAAGGGAGAACAATTATCTTCATTCTCTCTCTATTGCCCCACAGACACAATCATTTTCTCTAAATCTGTAACTAGAATAAAATTCCAGCATGCCAGGGCGGTGGGGGAAGGGAGGTAGGAGGACCCTGCAATTAGAAAAATCAAATAGCCCACACACCAGATGAATTACAAACTTTTAAAGATATATATTGTTATATTAGGAAATAAAATATTACCTATTTCAGTTTCATTTTGGGGTGAGGTTGTCCCAATTCAATAGGTACCAATGACTTCCTAATTCCAAAGTGTAGAACAAGGTGATGAAAACAAGTATTGCAAAGGACTTGGATGAGTACTGACTTGGTTCCTCTTCCAGCCTACAAAAGACATTTGAGAGGCCAAGAAGATTGTTTGAGATTGGAAGAGGATTTCTAATGAGAACTGTTGACATTTCATGAATATTTCTACCACAGAGAAGGAGTAGGGGTTCTTTGTCACCTTAAGCTTAAGGCAAAAAAAAAAAAACTTCAATGAAACTAATCAGAGCCCCTGGAACTTTGTAGCACAGTAGGTATCTAACTCATTTCTGAGAAATCTTAAAGGCAAGAGACTGACTAGCCAGTTGATTTGAAATCAGAGTGAAGAAAGTTTGGAGAGAGACTAGACTTCTTGAATTTGGGAGTTAAATTGAGCAAAGGATGTGTGAGTGGTTCCTGTAAACATAACATGGGCCATGCAGGAGATAGAACATGTCTAAGATCTAGGTCATGATGATCTTCTGGAGAATCTAGGAAACCTCATCAGAAATAACCTAGAGGTATACTATTGGAAGCTTAAAGGATAAAGGAGTCAAAAATGACTAGACCAGGGATATGTATTTGCCCATTTCAACAGACAGCAGGTGAGAGCTCATGAACAATGGGTGATTCATTACAGAACCCACAAAGGAACCATACAAGGGAAGAAGTCCACCTCAAATACCCTTTGTTTTTATATATCTAAAAATAAAAAGCTAAAGTGAGAGGCAACAAGTGTTTATTTGAGATCTAAAAGAATGGTTATTCAGTAAGCACTGATTCAGGCAGAAACTCAAATAATGTTCCAATTAGGAGGTGAAAGCAATGGGTATTTATGAGAAAGGAAAGGGCAATAACATCAATAGAAGGAAGGAATTCTATGGGTGTCAATAAGGTAAGGGAAGAATTTCTATAGGTGCAAATAAGCTAATATAATGATGCTAATTCTGAAGAATGTCTATAGTTTTCAGTTGATAATAGAATGTCTGCTTTCCTGTTAGCTTTGCAAACAGTTGTTTGGAATAAAATGCTGTTTTAGACCCAGTCCAAAGGTTATTTTTCCCTGTTTAAACATTCCAAAGGTTTGAGGAGCAAGACATGCAAGGCAGTTCTTCTGGGATGGCGGCTCTGACTCCATTTAGAAGTGGCTCCATTTATATTATTTTTCACAATTTCCAGTCTGGAAAATGCCAATATTAGATGGCTATAACAGTACCTGTTATATAAGACATTATTATTATTATTATTATTATTATTATTATTATTAATTTATTTTACTTCCTCTCTGCCCTTGTTGAATGGAAGCTCTTGTTACTAGAACTGACGGGGATTTTTTTACTTTACAAGAGCAAGAAGGAAAGTCATGGGCTATACCCTAGATTTTACCTAAGGGACAGGAGAAAAACTAATACCAAAGGGCAGGTCTGCATGGTTAGCAGAAAGAAAAAATTGTTTTATTATTGCACTAATCAAGTTATGCTTTATGTATAACTTTTGGGAGGACTGCCAAACTGTTTTCCAAGGTTACTACATGCTTATACATTCCTACCAGCAATGTATGAAGGTTACAATGCTTTACATCCTTGCCAACACTTTTTTAAAAATAGTCTTGCTAGTGATTGTGAGTGCCTAAGAGGCACATCCCCAATGGTTCTGCTATTGTCTAACCTTTCTGCAGAAATTGGTCCTCCTGACGAATTTACTCCAGGACCAGACTCTACCAATTCACTTGGAAATGTTTGACCTAATGGTCAGAAACCACTCACATTTTATTGTTTTCCACACATGTCCTTTGACTTGTGCGAGCATGTCCCACAGCTTTCTGACAGGGTAGGTAGATAGGTAGATATGAGCCGGAGGGAAAAGGACAATGAGGGATTAAGGAAGCCCCAAGACCGGTTTAGCAGTAAAACGCACATAACAGGACATTGTAGTTAAATACAAGATATCTGGTGGCTTCAGGCGACTCTCTAGTTTTCCCACGGTCAACAAGATTAACTAGGTCTACAAGATTAACTCAAAAAGATAACTAGCGCCTTCTGGCACCTCCCGCGTTCTCCCATAGTCAGTTAACCATAGATGGCAACTATATACGACTTTACGCTGGGGGCGCTCAACAGGTATGGGCAAAATTAGTTTACTGAACATACGCCTACCCTCAAAATCCCCATGGCGCAGGCGTATGGCTTCCCACCTATGGGCAGAAAGTACGCATGCCCCAGCTTGGAGTAGGTGGGTCTAAGGAAGGAGCAGGGAATTCGCACTGCTCGAGGTGGGTGGGATAAAAGGAGAAAAAAAGAATCCTTATTATTAAACCCTCGACCCTCAGCTTCTCGGCACACTTGATTCTCTGTTGAGCTGCCAGGTTGGAATTTTCCCAAGTGTACTTTGCTTTGCTTTAATTAATAAAATCGCTTCTGCTTGCTACTCTGCGTCTATCTTCTGTGAGCGACGGACCTCCGCACGTCTTTCGTGGGGGATCCAAGGACTCACACAACAGACATCTAAGCGCTGGCAACACTTCCAAA
Source organism: Pteropus vampyrus (assembly GCF_000151845.1). Lineage (NCBI taxonomy): Eukaryota > Metazoa > Chordata > Mammalia > Chiroptera > Pteropodidae > Pteropus > Pteropus vampyrus. The sequence goes on along the minus strand of NW_011889434.1, from coordinate 53,542 downwards.
TGCAATTCCTGAGGCCTGACATCCTTTTCAGATCTCCTTATCAGAAAGGATCTGAATAAGTCATTTATATGAAGCTATACTTGACTAACTGTGATGAGTGCGTGAAACTTCCACAAATGAGAAAAAGCGAGAAGGTGCCCTATGTGAAAGACTCAGAGTGTTCAGCTTCTTTAAGTTTATGAAGACCCCAGAGGCCTTGCCTTTGCCCTTGAGTTCTGTGACATGACTCCTGCTTTTGTACTATTTGAAGATGATGTGAATGCTTATGTAGAAAGCTGTAGGGAATTTACAATCAGCTACTAGAACTAATAAATGAATTTAACAATGTCGTAGGATACTAGGTTAATATGGAAAAATCAACTGTATTCTTATATAGTATCAGCAAACAATGAGAAATTAAATTTTAAAATTTCCATTTACAAGCAGCAACAAAACCCCTAAAATACCTAGGAGCAAATCTAACAAAATATGTTCAAGACCACCACAATGACAACTATAAAACATTGCTGAGAGGATTTACTAAGATCTGAATAAATGGAAGCTATACCATATTCATGTATTAAAAGACGATTAATATAGCTATTTTCACCAAATTGATCTAGATTCCTGATAAAACTTCCTGCACGCTTAAAAAAATAGATAACCAGCTAATTCTAAAATTTATATGAAAATTCAAAAGACATAGAATATCCAAAGCAATTTTAATAGAGAAGAACAAAATTGCTAGACTTTCCCTACCTCATTTCAAGACTTATTATAAGGTTACAACAATCAAGACAGTTTGATATAGGAGAAAAGATAGACATATAGATCAATGGAACAGAATAGGAAGAACAGAAACAGACCTACATATATATGAGCACTTGATTTTTGACAAAAGTACAAAGGCTATACAATAGAGGAAGAGAAGTCTTTCCAACAAATAGAGCTGTATTAATTGCATATCAATATGGAACAAAATGAACACCAGAGTTTATTTCACACCATACACAAAAATTAACTTGAAATGGTTCATAGGCCAAAATGAAAAGCCTAAAAGTATAAAACTATTAAAAGAAAATATAGGAGAATATCTTCGTAACCTTGGATTAGGCAGCACATTTCTTAAATAGAACATAATTATAAAAGAAAAAGTGGATTAAATGAACTTCATAAAAATTTAAAACTTGTTCTTTGAAGGAAACCATTAAATAAATGAAAAAGCAAGGCAAGAATAAGAGAAAAATTCACAACGTATGTATCAAAGAAACTAAATGTAGAATTATAAAGAACTTTTGCAATTCAGTATTAAGAGGACAACCAACCAAATTTTAAAATAAAATATTTGAAAGAATTATTAAACAAAAGAAGATATATGGATGGCTAATGAGTACATGGAAAGATGCTGAACATATTAGTCACCAGAAAAAATAGAAATTAAAACCACAAGATAAAAATTTAAAATATTAACAAAAAACCCTGACCATACTAAATTTTGGTGAGGATGAGGGGAAATTGGAACTCCAGTACTCTACTGATGGGAATGTAAAATGGTGAAACCATCTCGGAAAATAGATTCTCAGTTTCTTAAAAATTAAACTTAAAACTTCCATAATAACATAACCATTCCATTCCTAGGTATTTACCCAAGAAAAACATGTATCTATGCAAAAATTTGTATGTGCATGTTCATATTGGCTTTATTTGTAATAGCTCCAAATTGGAAAGTTCCTAAATGTGCATCAATGTATGAATGGATAAACCTTCACCATATCATGGAATACTACTCGGCAACAGAGAGGAATATGCTATTATTACATGAAAGACTATTATGTTTAATGACTAAAGCCAGACAAAAATAAGAGAGTGTATATTTTATGATTCAATTTATATAAAAACATTATGAAATGCAAAGTATAATGAAAGAAAGTAGATCAGAGATTGCCTTGGGATGAGGGTGGAAGGAGAGATGGATTACAAATGGTAAGAGGCTTTTGGAGATGATGGAAGCGTTTGCTATTTTGATTGTGGTCATGGTTTCATAGGCTTAAATATATGTAAAACAGATCAAATTGAATACGTTAGGTACTTTTAAAACTTTAATTATACCTTAACATAGCTGATATGCTTACTCATGAGTAGATAACAGACTGAAAGGACTGAAAGTGACAACCTGTTTTGGCGTTTTATTCTCATGATATTCGGTTTGTTTTTCTTTTTTTCATTGTAAGTTCATTTTTTTCCCTTTGCTGGCCTCTTTAAAGACTCTCTCAGCTATATCTCCATTTTCTGTAATTTGAAGACAAACAATAGTGTATGCTACCAAAAGTCTGACTCCCCTTATCAGAGATCTCTTTTTCTCTTTAATTACTAGGATTCTAACCCAAACCTTATTTCAAAAATCTAGGAAAATATACCATTTTCCCCAATAAACTAAAAATTTACAAATATGAATGTATAAATGACAGATAGGGATGAATGTGTTAGTCCCTTTTGTTGTTCCTAGCTGATTCGCCTTTTTTTTCATAAGAGATTTATTTTATTTTCTTACAGGCCTCTTCAGAGACACTCCCACTGACATTTATCATCACCTTAAAAAGTCAGAACGTCATGCCTACCAAAATCAGGAAAATTTGACACTCCTATGGGATGTATAAATTAATGAATGTAAAAATTAATGTTCACTGTGGTAACTCGGTTCTTTCAGTCACCTTCTGACTTGGCCCCCTGAATTTTACTTTTTCTCGAAAGTCTTGTCCTCACTTCTCCACTTTTGCGGAAACACCCAGGAAAGGGCGCTTCTCTCAGATGCCTTCAATCATATTTTACCAAGATCCCTGAATTTTGCTGCCTCTAGAAGGTTCAGTTCTCATCCCCCATCAGAGACTCTCCTAGAGGAGGGGGGTCTTAATTTGGTTCTTTCTACCTATCGCACTGTGACCTCATTACCAGAACTTTACCACTTCCCAAAAGTTCTGACATCATCTCATTCCCTCAGAAACACCGAAGGGAGGGAATTTAATTCAGTTCTTCACAAAACGTATTCTGAACCCCAACATTGACCCTTACTTCTCCCAGTCTGTCCTTATCCCCATCAGCACCCAAAGACCCTGGTGAGGTTTCCTTCAGTTATTCTACCAGTCAAGTTCTGATCTCACTCTCTATTCCAATTATTTTAAAAATTGAGGGTACCTTGGGAAATCAGATTGGTGTAGAAGGTACAGTATTGACATTCAGAGGGACCAAAAGCCCCTTCATGAACACATAGCCTTGAAGAAGTGACTATTTCATCACCTTGCATTTTCAGATCATACTCTCCATCATCCCCTTCCTTTAGACAGATGAAAGATCATTCTAGGTACAAAATGTTTTAAGGAGCACAGAGATCTCTTTAAATGTTTCTCAACTGAATATGCAGGGATTCTGATGACTAAAGTGTGAACATTAAACAAACAGCGATTTTTGTATAAGTTCTGTTTGTTTATACACACCACTGACAATCAATACACACTGCAAGCTTCTCAAATCAGGCCTTGTGGAAGCACTGTGGTGAGACAAGTACCCTGAACTGGGAACTGTGGTCCCAGCTCTACCACTGACTGGCAGTGCGACCCTGGGAAACTATTTTCCTACCTAGTTTATGAAATGAAATTTGGACTGAAGAAGTGACTTTCAATGTTTTTACCCCGTGAACTACAGTTAGAAATACATTTAAAAACCCTTTTATAAGGTGACGATATTTCCTACATGTACAACTAAAACAAGTTTCTGAAAATAATTCTTAACTACTCAAGTGATGGACTGTTTTTTGGTTCAGTTCTTTTTTTTGAAATGGCTTGTTGTGACCCACAGAACTGATTTCAAGAGCCATAATAGGTGACACTCTTTAGTTTGAAGAACACTGGACGGCCTTTAAGATTTCTTTAGGCTGTGTTCTAAAAATTAGTGTTGGCATTGGAAATAGATAAAACAAAATATAATAACCTGTCTTGCTGAGTCTTCCTTGACCTTCTTCAGCTTGTTACAAAAGTCAAATGTTTTGCATCTCCAGATGACAAGTCTTATAGAAAATGGTCCCCTCCCAAGATATACAGTGGGTGGTAGCCCTGGTACTTAGCACCTCTAGACTCCAGTACCCTCATCTGCCAGTCACTATCACTTAATTGATTAGTCTATTTTATGGTCTTGTACTTTTCTAATGTTTTTATCCATTGAATTCAAATAAGTGTCCACCCTATGTTATCAACTTGTTTATATTTTATGGCACTACATGGACATATGTACATACACACATACTCAATAGTGGCTTCAGACTTTGGTATATGTAATAATTATCTGGGGAGCTTATCTAAAAGGGGAGATATTCCAGAGCCCCACCCTGTGGATCTGGAGGATAGGAGCCAGAGGCCCTACATTCTCAAAACATTCCCCCACCAAGGTATTTTTATGCAAATGATGGACTCACACTCTTTGAGAAACAGTTGGAAGTACATCCTTAAAATGGTTGAGATGTTGATCTTTCCTTACTGATTGGTGGGGGGTAAAAAAAGTCAAAGTGGATTGAAATTTTGAATCCAAGCAGCTAAGCGAGGAAAGGTAATATCAACAAAAACTAAAAACTAGGGTGGAAGAGGAAAATTGCTTTTTAAATTGCTTTATTGATTTCACATTATGAAAAAAATACTTTTTTCCTGAAAACTAGGTGAAGTTGCCCTGCTGGACAGAAAGTTCTATACTGAGACCAAACTATACTTGGTTAGAAACTGATAAGGGGAAACGCCAAAAGGTTTACAGAAAAGTAAATCACAAAACTACAAGCTTGTAGAGCAGAGGTCACATTATTAACCTCAAGAGAAAATCTTAGAATTCAAGGTATAAGGCAGAAGTCATAATGATTATCAGGTTCAGGAGTTTGGAAGCGCATATGATGTCTCATTTGCTGCTCCCTAGTCCTTCTCCTGATTTCCATCCGCTGCACTACGGTCTTTTCTACATCATCTTCCACTTCATTGTGATCAACATGCCTGTTAGGTATGGCCCATCGAAAATTAGGGACAAGTCGCCTAACCCACCCCAGCCTGACATTTCTGCCAGGCTTCTGGCCTTCGCCCCTTCCCAAATGGCGTGGTTCCTCTCCATTCTGCATGGGGGCCTGGTCCCCGCCTTCGTTTTCCTGTTGAGCATTTTCCATGTTGAGACTTTTTACCGCCTGTTCCTCTTTCGACGCCATCACTCCTAGGAGACAAGAGACATGAGAAAGAACTTTTTCCCCACTCGTGGACTGATCAGCACCGAGGACAGAGGCCCTACTACGCACCTTCTACGATTCAGAGGCTTGGATTTCAAAGGCTTTTTAAAATTGCATGTTTCCCACCTGAGAGGCTCCGTACGCCCTCTAGGGGGCCCCCAGTCTCATTTCTCCCCCTTCCCTCTGGTTCCCGTCCCCTCCCTCATCCCAAACCCACCATTTTCCCTGCCGATCCATGCCCAAGCCTCTGCAGGCACCAAAATGGAGGACGCGGCGCGGGGAAGGATCTGGGGTCTCGGAGGTTGCTCTCCACTCGTTGCCCACCCCTGCCCGCCACCGCCGTCCCTCGCACCCACCTGGGCCTATCCTTGCCGTCTCCTCCGCCTCCCGATTCTCGCCGCGAGTGCGCCGCCGCGACACTTGGACCCGCAGACCTGCGGAGGGCCGGGGTGGGGGAGCGGGGACCACTGCAGCCGAGCGCTCGGCGCACCACCCGCCGCCGTCCCCGCCCCCGCGCTGACCACTATTTTCGACACCAAGAAGGACGGGGCGGGGCGGGGCGGGGGACCCAGAAGCAGGTGTTTCCGAAGGGTCGTCGCCTTGGGCCGTCCAGCCCCGGTCCCCTCCACCGCCCCCCCCCAGAAAGGCCCACCGTGTTCTGCGGCCACACGCGGGGCCGCGGCAGGGCGTGGTGGCTGCGGTCTCTGCACTGCTTCGCCCCGGGGCAGCCCGACGCCCCCGCCCCGAGGGCTCCACGGGCCGGGCCGGCTGTCCGCACCAGCCCCGGGGAGCACCTCGGGATCCTTTACCTGCTCCTGCTCCCCCTCCGCCTCCGCCTCCGCCTCTTGGGGCCGCCCCTGGCCCGCACGCCCTCAGGGACACCGCGAGCAGACACTGAGAAGGGAGCGAGCGGCGACCGAGTCTGACGCCCGAGCGAGGCGCGCGCGAGGCGGCGCTGGCGGGTCACGTGAGTCTCTCGTCATCGCGAACGGCGACGCCCCCGTCCCGCCCCCCTGCTGCCCCTCGGGGTCCTGCAGAGCCCTCGGCCCGCGTCGCCGCCCCTGTCCCCGCGTCCCTTTTAACATCGCCAGCCTGGGCCCTGTCGTTGTCCCTTCTTTGTGTGTTCCTGGGCCTTTCTCTGCTGCCAGGGAAGGGCAGTATCTTCTCGGGGGCCTGTGGGCCATCCCAGCTGCTGCTCTGGGGACTCGCCTCTTCCCTCCCAAGCTCCCAGATACACCTCTCTTCCCACTCAGACTCAGGCGTAAAATTTAAGAGGATGCGAAACATTTCGGTAGTGAAAACAAGTCTCATTTTAATGCAATATTTAAAAAACAAAATCAACGAAAGAATATCTATGATGATCAAGATTCCTCACCCACTCCACTGCCGACCTCTGATCTTCCTTGCTATCACTGCCCACAAAAAAGCACGAGGAATGGGGGTGGGTAGGGGAGAGGAGGGCGGGACAAGAAATGAGTCAAGGAGATGGAATTTTTTTCTATTTATTCTTAATACGTTTGTTTGGTTTCTTTTTTGATTAAGATTCATTCCTTTTATATAGTTTACATAAACTTTATATTAACTTTTATGATGGAAAATTTCAAACAAATGTAAAACTAGAATAGTACAGTCTTCCCTGGATATCTGTGGTGGGCCCCAGTGGATATCAAAATCTGGGCATGCTCCAGTCCTTTATATAAAATGGTATAATATTTGCATAGAACCTATGCACACCCTTCCAGATACTTTAAATCATCCTTAGGTTTCTTATAATATGTAATACAATGTAAACGCTATGTAAATAATTTACACTGTATTGTTTAGGAAATAATAAGAAAAAAGTCTACATATTCAGTACAGATGCAGCCATCGTGGACCTAACAATATAGCACATGTCAACAGCAGTGTAATATTTTTTTCTGAATATTCTCGATCTGCAGTTGATTGAATCTGAGGATGAGGAACCCATGGATACGGAGAACCCACTGTATAAGGAAAGCAAAGGTACTCATTACCCATTGTCTACAGTCAGCAACTCCTGGCCAATCTTATTTCATCTATATCTTTACCCACTTACAACCCTTACAGATTATTTTTGAAGCAAATCTCAGACATAATATCACTTTGCGCATAAATATTTCAAAGTGCATATCTACAAGGACTTTCTTTTTTATGTATAACCATCATACTAATATCACACCTAACAATAATAATCCCTTAATGTTATTTTATGTCCAATCTTTGTTTAAATTTCCAATTCTGTCTATGGTCATGCTACCCTGAACAAGCCGGTTACTGTCTGATCTCAGAAGCTAAGCAGGGTCGGGCTTGGTTAGTACTTGGATGGGAGACCACCTAGGAAGACCAGGTGCTGCAGGCTTAAAAAATAAAAAATAAGGGATTGTAAGCTGACAAGGTCCTTGCGATCTGTGAGGTCAACCAAGGGTTGCCTCATCTATAATTAATACATAAATAAATAAATAAATTAATTAATTTCCAATTCGGTCATAGTGTTTTTAAACAGTTCATTTGGATAAGGATCCAAATGCGATCTAATACCTAATGCTGCTTTCAAGATACTGTCTTTGTCTTTGACTGTTTCACTATAATGTGTCTTCATGAGTGTATTCTAATTGAGGTTCGTTGAGCTTCTTGGATGTGTATATTTGTGACTTTCCTTAAATTTTAAAGTTTTGGCCATCATTTCGTCAAATAATCTTTCTGCTCCTTGCTTTCTCTGCTCCGCAGTCTGGATAATTTCAATCGATTTATCTAAAATTTCCCTGATTCTTTTCTTCTGTCGGCTCACATCTTTTATTGAGCGCTTGTAATATTTTTTTCATTTCAGCTACTGTACGTTTTAGCTCCAGAATTTCTTTTGGTTCTTTTTTATAATTTCTTCCTGTTTATCGATATTCTCTACACGATGAGACATAATTCTCCTGGTTTATTTTAGTTCTTTGACCATGATTTCTTTTAGCTCTTTGAGCATATTAAAGACAGTTGATTTAAAATCTTTGCCTAGTAAATATGTCTGGGCTTTCTCAGGGACAGTTTTTATTAATTTCTTTTTTCCTATGAATAGGTCATACTTTCTTTGCATGCCTCATAATTTGTTTTGCTTTCGAAACTAGGTATTTTGAATATTATCATGTGGCACTTCTGGGAATCATATTCTTCCATTTCAAGGATTTGTTGTTTCTGGCGGTTGTGGATTCTTTGTTTGTGTGTTTGGTGACTTTTCCAAACTATTTTTGTAAAGTCCGCATTCTTTATCATGTGTGTCCACCGAAGTCTGTGTTGCCCTAGCTTAGTGGTCAGCTGATGTTTTGACAATTACTTAAATGTCTGGAGCCAATAAAAGAAAAAAAAAGGAAAAAAAAAAAAGGAGAAACATTCTCCCAGTCTTTGCAAATTGATCTGTGTTGGGGAACTCATTCTATGCGTACTCAGGCCATTTACAACTCTGCATTAGTTTTCACTTCCTACTTGTACAAAGTCTGAAAGTCATCTAGAGGTGGGAGATTTGAGTCTCCTCAGTTCTTTACAGCACAAGCATCTCATTCTGGGCATATATGTGGCCTTCTCAATTCCCCTGTACATTAGTGAACTTTAAAAAGCCCTTATTCCCCCAAATATCTCCTTTCCCAGCCTCTTCCTTCCAGGTTTTTCATTCTGTTACTATTTGTTCTGAGTGTTATCCTTTGCCCTAGGCTGCTGTGGCAAAAGCTACTCAACTCCTGGGAAAGCTGAGTCAGAGAAACAAAGAGAAACCTTTGCACTGGTCCTTCAGGAGAAACTGCCAAACAGGTTGAAGCTCACAGCCACAATTTTCTTGAGAATAAAGTCCGTAATTCTCATTCAGGTACTAGCAATTTTCGCCAGTTGATATGCTGGGGATGGTGGGCTAGCAATTTAAAATACCACAGCATTCTCTTACTGCAATGCACGAGCTTCTCTCTTCAACAAGTTTTCCTCCGGTTGTTGTAAGTTTTGGATTAGATTCCAGAGTTCTGCAAAAGTTCATTCTGACAGTTTTTGGCATGGAACTTTTGAGTTCCCTACTCTGCCATTTTGGCGATGTCTTCACTTTATATGTTTTTTTTTTTTTTTTTTATTCTCTAAAATGTGATGGCCGCGTACAATTTTTTTAAAAAAATTTTTCTTCTTTAAGAGAGCAGTACAATATTATACTTGCTTTCTCTCAGGAATTTTTAATAGAATCGTTGGTTAATTATGTTTAGTACTTTGTCACAAACAATATTTGATATATTTGACTTGTTTTAAAAAATTCATTTTAGCTGCTTTCTGAAATGTAGCTGTGGAAATTTCATATTTCTAAATATGTTTAAAAGTTATATGCATGGGGGAGGGTGAAGTGGGTAAAGGGAATCAAACATATGGTAGCTGAAGGAAACTGGACTTTGAGTGGTAAACACACAATAGAATATATAGATGTCAAATTATAATGTACACCAGAAAATTATATAATTGTATTAACCAATGTTACCCCAATAAACTTAATTAAAAAAAAGTTATATGCAAAGTTAAAAACAATAGATGAACATCAAAAGGTAAAAGTCCACGTGCTTGCTGAGGGCAGCGCAAGGGGCCATGCGGAGAAGATGTTATTGCTGCCTCTTAGTGGTTGATGTTTGAGGGTGAAGTGTCTCTGGGGTCAAGGTGTCACTGCCACAGACATGACAAAGGTCCTTGTTTTAGTAATCTATACCAGAGAGAAAGAAAATGATGTGCCACAGTTTATAAGTACAAGAGATGATTTTGATAAATTGGTGTCTGGAAAGCTGAGAGAAATTTTGAACATATGTGGCCCATCTCTGAAGGCAGGCAAAACCTGAACTTTTTATTGTTTGCACGAGGACTTCCCCAGCGTGATGACGGTTGGCCTCCGCTAAAAGGCAGCTGGAGTGGATGACCAGGCAAACTGGTATGAAGGCAAAGAAAACAGAGCAGCTATCGCAGCAAGGTGCAGGCAAGTTCAAGACCTGGCGATCTCTTCCGTGGAGGTGGATCTCTGTGGAGATGCCCAGGGGAAGGGGCAGTGCTTGGTCTTAATGAGTATGATGATGTAAAGCAGAAAATAAGGTAGTTGTATCTGCAAAGCTCCATGGAAGCAGGGATCAGGAGGCCTGGCAGAAAGAAGTCCTCTTTGCTTCAGGACAGAACTTCAGGGCATGCCAGTAGATGGAGACTCCTGCCAATGAGGTGAAGCCAATTAGATTTGCCAAAAGTATTGAGAAGAATCTCAAGGGTGCTAGTAGTAAAACAGAAGTCCACATCAGATTCAAGTCTTGGATCGAGGAACAGGAAATGGGATCATTCCTAAGTGTGGCCAAAGGATCCCCTGATCCTTCAGTCTTCTTGAAAATTCACTACAGAGGCAGCCTCGATGCAAGTGAACCACCCCTGGTGTTTGTTGAGAAGGGAATTACCTTTGATAGTGGTGGCATCTCCATCAAGCCTTCTGCAAATATGGACCTCATGAGGGCTGACGTGTTCAGCCATTGTATCTGCAGCCAAGCTCAGTTTGCCCATTTACATAGTAGGTTTGGTTCCTCTTTGTGAAAATATGCCCAGTGGTAAGGCCAAGCCTGGGGATGTTGTTATAGCCAAGAACGGGAAGACCATACAGGTGGATAGCCCTGATGTCAAGGGCAGGCCCATCCTGGCTGATGTGCTCTGCTATGCACACATCTTTAACCCAAAGGTCATCATCAATGCCGCTACCCTAACAGGTGCCATAGACATAGCTTTGGGGTCTGGTACCACTGGGGTCTTTACCAAGTCATCCTAGCTTTGGAACAAGCTATTTGAGGCCAGCATTGAAACGGGACCATGTCTAGAGAATGCCTCTCTTTGAACACTATACAGGACAGGTTGTAGACTGCCAGCTTGCTGACGTTAATAATATTGGAAAACATAGAACTGGAAAAGCATGCACAGCTGCAGCATTCCTAAAAGAATTTGTGTCTAGTCTGAAGTGGGCACATTTAGTTCTAGAAGGTGTGATGAGCAACAAAGTGAGGTTCTATATCTGCAGAAAGGCATGACCAGGAGGCCCACCAGGACCCCAATAGAGTTTTTGCTTTGGTTCAGTCAAGACAGTGCTTAGTTCAGATATCCTAAAATTCCTTCATTTTGTCTTAAATGGTCAGTTGAGCTTCAAAATATTTTGGAATGGATGAAAGTCTTTTAAAGGAAACAAAAGATGGTATTTAAAAATGTAGGACAAAATGAAATTTGCATGCCTTGATTTTTTTCATTTTCATGCAAGAGATTTAATAAGATAAAGCTAATATCTTGGCAAGTATTTTTAAGATATTCTATATATGGATGATGAATTAAAAAAAATCTAATAACTTTTTTAGAGTATATGTTTTTAACTGAGGAACAAAATTGTATTTCAGATTAATGACACTAGGAATACAAACAAACTAAAAGTTACTATACAGTTGTCCAAAACAATAAATCCAGTTTTTTGTGCTCTCTGGGGAAAAAAAAAGGTAACAAAAGTCTTGTTACCATTGTGAGTAGTAACTATTTGGGTACTCTTTTAGTGTTTCTAAAAACAATAATGCAATTTAAAAAATTACATCTGTTCGAAAGAAATTTTCTTAAGTATAAAAGTAAACTTTTTTTTCCCTTTTACCTCATGCTCTTACTGTGTCTGCTGAGTGAATATATTCCTTCTCTCAAGTCTCTTAAAAATAACATAGAAAAATGAACAGTGAACAAAAATAACTCATATAACAAAAGATCCAAAATTATCAAAGTGCATCATTATAGAAGATAATTAGCCCTGGCAACATTGAAAAAAAAAAAGCATCTGTTGCAACAACACCTCCCAAACACAAGAAACCAGCTCATTATACAAACACACTTGCTCTACAAAGCCAGACTCAGTTGTTACCCAGAAATTACCAGTCCTCAAAATGAAAGAATTTGCATATTGAAACTCAGAGCTCTACTACTTAAAATATACCACATAGACTTTGGGAGTGAAGTTTCATTTCATTAATGGCCAATTGACTTTACATCAAATCAACTTCATTTTCCAGCCGTAATTGCAGAGAAGAGACTGAAATGCAAGTTTTCTGACTCCGAATTCAGTATATTTTTCACTACACAAGAATGCTTCTCAGTTCAATTCTCCATATTACAGATGACTGAGATGAAGTTATTCTATATCCTTCAACATTCTTCCGTGTCCCCTAATACGCAAGGCATGGTCTGTAAAACAACCTAAACTTGAGTCCACAGCTTTGCCGCAACGCTTTCCACACATGGAAACATATGTGGAAAGATAAACATCAACTTAAGAATGTGGTTACCTGGGGAGAGGATGGAGTGAATACAAAGGGAGGACAACTCAGCTATATTCATATCATGTGATTACTTAAAAATTAAATGGAATACTTTTCATACATGTCAGGGAATGAAGTAGCTGTATTTTCAATGACAACTATAGCCAAGACTTATTTTTAAGTGAAAATCAGATTGGTATACATCATGCGATTCCACTAAATGTATTTATAAATATATAATACACGTGTTTCGATATATGCATAGTAAAACTTTGAAGTCTACATACTAACTTGTTACACTTTCTATATCATTCTATGGTTATCTGGTTATCATGCTGCATATCAAAGAGGCCCCAAATTAGTAGCTTAAAACAACACTTTAAAAAAATTATTATTGTTGTTATCATCATCACCATCATCATCATCTCTTATAGTTCTGTGGATTGACTGGGCTCATCTGGATGTTTTTTCCATGGCATCTCTTATGAAATTGTGGTTAAATTTCAGCTGGAGTTTTGAGCATCTGAAGACTTAAATGGGCTATATCTCCTGGCAGTGGATGTTGGCTGTTGGCAGGGAGCTCAGCTGGGGGGCTGTTGAGCAGAGTGTCTAAGGTGTCAACATTAAGGTGTTTCTGTTACCTCTTTCCATGCAACAGACCACAACAAAATTTGGTGTGGCTTAAATAACACCAGACATTAATATCTTTCACGATTCTGAGTTGACTGGGCTCAGCTCAGCAATTGTTCTGCTCCACATGGTTTTGTTTGGGGATGTAGCAACCTGGAGGCTCAACTGATGGAATATCCAGAGTGGCTCACTCACAGGGGTGGCAGCCAGAGCTGGAATAATTTTGCTCTGCCTAGTTAGTACATTTTCCATAGCAACAGAATTAGAAAACAGACAAGAAACACTATATACACTGTTTTGCCTTTTGCATTTGCTTTACATAATTATATATCTAAGATGTCATTCCATACCACTATGTATACAATTACATCTTTCTCTCAAATGGCTGACATGTCTATGTATTCAACCATAACCCTATTGATGGACATTTGGGCTAAATCCATCTGCTCTGGGCTAAAGAGGACATTGTGTTGAACAGGACAGTGCCTAGGTACTTAGGGACTTACATTCCTAGTGGTTTGTATGCAGAGGGAAGCAGGCTATTACGAAAAGAGGGATAAGTCTAACGAAGTGAGAGGGTTGCTTGTCTACAACGGATAGAACCCATAAACATCTATTCCACAGAATTCTGTTTTGGGCTATTAGACCCAAGGCTGGGCCTGCCCTGAAGAGGTTCATCCTGGGGTAGCATCTTGTAGAGGAAAGAGCACTGCTGAATCACGTGACAAACAGCCTGGCTGTTAATTCTGGGCTCTGACATGCAGTCACTGAAAACTCTTATTAAAGTTCATGTATTGGGAGCTCCTTATTGCCCATTTTTGTTCACCTTTCCCTTTCACACCATGCTCTCTCCTTAGGCAGTCATCTCATCTATACCTATATCTTCGACTGCCATTCACTCAGGTATGATTCCTGCATTTCTCTCTCTAGCTCAGCCTTTGATCTAAATATCTTGCTGCATTCTTAACATTCCCAGTGAGGTATACAGAGTACTGAGAAATCAAGATGGATCATCGTGTTCCCTCCAAAAAGGGTCCATCATGTTCCCTCCAAAAAGGGTCCATCGTGTTCTCTCCAAAAAGGTTCCCTCCAAAAAGGGTGTTGCCCATCTTAGTTAACATGCCTATCTGTCACACAGATGATCAGGTGAAACATCTGAGAATCACAGTAACACTTCCATCTTATGCATCCCCACCCAATTCTCAAAACTTTCATGAGTTCATCTATTTGTTCATTCATGCATATGCCTATTTATCTAGTAGAGAGAGGAATATTGTTGGTTTAAAAGAGAAGGGAAATCATCACACAGTAACAGTCCTGGAATATGCGATCCATTGCAATGAGAAGGGGCCATCTTAGGAAGATTTGTTACACAGAGAAAGTAGGGAGTATAGTTGCTGATTCAGGCAAGTTGGTAGGTTTGGTAATGGGAGCACATAGACAATCCGTTCTGTGAGAACATCTACTTTTCCTAAGAAACAAGAAGCTGAAAGAGCACTTAAGAATGTTGAGGTGTGAGAGAGTGTTGAAGGTTTGTGCAGAGAATAGATGTTGTGCCACAGTGGTCTCAGATATTGAGAAAGTATATTGACTATGTAAATGTGGTAAGATTGCCGGCCAGGCCTGAGTACTGCCCCATATCCTGCAACAGCTTCCCTTCTACCTTATCTTCCCACTTTTTCCACCAGGCTCCAGTCACACTAGTTTTTGTCTTTTTCTGGAACAAGTCATACTCACTCCTACTTCAGAATGTACTGTTCCCTAGTCTAATCTCAAAAGATATTCACACTCACACAGATTTTTCTTGTCATCAAGGTCTCAGCTGAAAAGTCACATCCATAGTGTGACCTTCTCTAGTGATAGAGCATGGCACAACTTCAGGGATCATCATGCATGGCGTAGTCCAAGTAAGTGATGGTCTTTGAAGTCGTTAAACTGGGTGGCCATGGACATCCTTGGCTGCCTTCTCCATAAATATTATTTTCTATCCCATTTCCCTGTTTTATTTTCTTCATGGCACTCTTCACCCACTGAAATTACATTGGTTATTGTTTATTTTATGTGTATCCAAAGGAGAACGTAAGCACCATAAAGGAAGAGGCCTTTCCTGTTTTGTTGCCTAGTAGCCAGCCAACCTATGAGGCAAAGAGTAAGTACTCAGTAAACAAGTGCTACATGTCTGGATTGTTATTTACCAGATACACCAAAACAGAAACAGATACTTAAAGCTGAGTGGCAAAACCAATTGACACTGGAATCAGAGATCACAGTATGCCAAATAGTTAAAGATATCTTGGACATTACCTATTTAGCAATTCTCAAACTATAGGAGACATCAGAATCTACCAGGAAATGCATATTCCTGAGCCTCAATCCCCAGGGAAGGGATTCAGCAGGTCTGGGCTGAGGTCTCAGAAGTTGTAGTTTTAACAAGATACCAGATGCTTCTAATAAAGGTGGCTGTGGCTCATGCTTAGACCAACCCATACTTTTAAAAATGGTGTTTTACTAGGGGAAACTGCTTCTATACCATTAATCTGTTACCTATCATGCAGAGTTCTATTATATCTTCAGTTTGACTGCTGGTGTAATTACTGGGAAGCTCAATATTCATCTAGGACCTTAGATCGATTGTCCAGATGGGATCTCATTTACTCTTTCTAACTATTTCTTAATTGTATGTGAGATGGAGGCTTATTTCATACTTCCTGTTTTAGAATCTGCTTGTAGAAGTTAGTTTAAAAATGTTTTTGCTTCGGCAATGTAAAATATGGCCTTTGGGTGACAATGGATGTGTCAATGCAGGCTCGTTGATTGTAACAGATGTAGCATTTTGAGGAGGGAGGTTGATAGTGGAGACAGACTGTGTGTGGGAACAAGGGGTATATGAGAACTCTGTACTTTCTGCTCAATTTTGCCTTGAATGTAAAACTGCTCTACAAAATAAAACTTATTTAAACAAACAAATATTGTTAATGCTTTGATTTTCTCTCCTTGCTAAAACGGTAGACTTGGAAAAAATTTAGAAAGTAAAGGTCTTTGCCACTCTGGTGACGAGAAGTAAAATCGCAATTTGAACGTCACAGTTGAGGACAACAGATTAGGAAAGGATGAGAGAGAACCAGGGGTTCCTTAAACCCATCAGATGGATTTTTCTACATGTGAAATGTAGCACAAGACCCTTTGCTGCCACTGCTATTACCTCTGTGGTCTCTGAGCCTCATGACAGACATACCCGGACTTAGTAAAATTTGGGATGATGCTATACATAGTTTCTAATCTGCCCCCCCCCGCCACACTTCATGTTTAGTTGTGAAGATATTTTCAGATAAATAAATTTCTCTCTATGACAATTTTGTGAATAAATTTAAAGACATATTTCCATCTCCTCTTTCAAATGTTATTTTTCTTATAATTACATAAGTAATAAATCCTGGTTGTAAAGTAAATTCACACAACACGAAAATATATAACTTCTGTATTTCCTCATAGCCCTAGAAATATCCATTATTTGTAGTTTGCTGTATGCTCTGCCAATTATATATTATTTGAATAGCTTTATAGTAAGACTTTTTGTGAGAGAAAGTCCTCCACACTCAGCCCCCTGAATTCAGTGTTTGCACATTGTCCTGGCAATGCAGAAGAGTCAGGCAAACTCAAAGCTGAATGTTCCTAATCTTTATTTGAATGATTAGGCCTCAAACCCTCTATTTTATTTATTAGACCTTCCCTTTTCATCATTAATATGAACTGATTTATATTCCCCTAAGCTTTATCTTCCTCTCTCTCATCTCATTTTTACAAACAACGAACTTCTCAACAAGGTCGGGGGAGCTATAGTCACTGTTTTCCACTTTCCAAACTCCTTGTCATTCCTCAATCCACCCTTGTCTATTGCCTCTCCATTCTGCTGAATCCGCTCTCAACAAGGTCACCAGTGGCATCATTGTTATAAAAACCACATTGGTTCCTTTCAGCCCTTATCTGTAGTGTGAGCTCATATTTATTTTGTTTCTGATGAAAACAATACATTTCTTGTTTTTTTGTTGTTGAAAAAAATTGCAAACTTGAAGAAAGTTGCTGGTGTAGAACAAAGAATCCCCGCCCCCCCCACCTTTCCTGGACTATATGTAAGTAAGTTGCTAATGTGATGCCCCATAGCTCCGAAATAGTTTAGTGTGTATGTCTTACAGACGAGAACATTCTCCTATATAAGCACAAGACAACCGTTAAAAAAGAAAATTATCGTTAATAATATTTACCGCAAGCTAATCCTCAGACCCTGTTCAGATTTCACCAGTTGTCCCAATAATGTCCTTCACAGCAAAAAGATCCAGGACAGAATCTTGTACTGTATACAGTTATTATGTTTCTTTATTCTTATACAGTCTAGAAAAGGTCCTCAGTTTTGCCTTGACTTTCATGACCTTGACACTTTAGATTGTGGGCCAGTTATTTTGTAGATTGCCCCTTGATTTGGGTTTGTCTGATGTTTCCTCATGATTTTATGTAGCGATATTATAGAAGATGCTGTATTTTCCTCATTGCATCCTAGCAGCCAGTGTATAATTTGGATTTTCCTATTACTTATGATATTCTACTTTGGTCACTTGATTAAGGTCTTGCCTCCCAGTCTTTCTCACTATAAAGAAATGCTGCAATTAATAAGCATTTGACACTATTATTTACTAATAATACATTTATATCGTGGGCTCATGTTTTCCTGTGTAATTGAATTGCCCATAATATATTCTATTGTTATTGTTTTGATGCTAAGATTGTTCCTCTTTGAGTTGCTTTTTTGTGTCCTTTGAATATGCTCCCAGTCTTCTTTGAGCACTTCCTTACTATCTGGCACAAAATATCCCCAAATCATCTTGTACTTTCTTTGTCCCAGACTTGAAATTAAACATTTCTTCAAGGAGCCATGGTTCATTTTAATTAGGAAAAGTATTTAGAAAGCAAGATATAGGCAGTAGGTGGCGCCACTGCTATTAGAGTTTTGTTGCTCCCAGTTTTTCTCCGTGGACAGAGCTAGGGCACACACACTCACAAACACAATTTTTACATTTAATTTTTTTTCCTAGATCTCTTTAAACACCTTGGAAATTATTTGTTCCCATTCATAATTCCGATTGCATTCCAACACTCTTGGGTTCATTCCAATTTTTTCCATTTTCATATTTGTAACTCCCTTCCCCAACAGTGAGAAAACCTGTTTCCCAATTTCCTTAATATATTTACTTATGTATCGATATGCCTTTATGAATGTAGATAATTTCTCATTGCAGATACTATCCGTTCTCCTCCACTGAAGACCTTTTCACCTGAATCAAGCTCTTATACCCTGAGTAGCCAATGCCACTACCTCCATCACCATGAAGACGCCCTCCTCAGATTTCCTGTGCTCTGACAATCCAAGCCAACCTGCCTCCTGCATGAAGGCCCTCCTCCTCTCCCCACTTGAACTCCAAGCAGTGGTGACTGACCATTGCAGTTTTCCTAAAAATTATCTTGCTTTTAGCACTGAAATCTTTGCGCAACAGGAAATCCCTCCTCAGAATGCGAAAAGTTATGGTTTTGGCAATGCGTGCAGAAGATTGAGGAAGAAGTACAAAATCTACAAGGCGGCCAAAAATTAGGAAATAAAAGCAACATTGTTTTTAGTGTCAAATGAGTAAGACATAGATTATCCATTTTCTCTAGACCCTGTTGCTAGTTTTTCTCTACTACTAATGTTGGAAATTATATTTTGTGTTTCAAAATAATGGATCATCTATTGTTGTATCACTTTGAGTGGTGTACCTTAAGTGTGTATTGTAATAGTGAGCAATAACACTCTGTATTTATCTCTGCTGGTAGATTAATCATGGTGCTTTTTATTGAGATAGTACTATTTAATTGTGACCATTTCAATGTACTGACTTTGTTTTCTAAAAGTTCAAATCGGGAAAATGAGAACAATTGAAATACCAATGGCTGCATGAACTAGACATCACTAAAAAAGTAGACTAAATAACTACATTATTTTAATGACAGATAGTGGAAGCATCTATAAAACTTGACTTAGGAAGGCAAATACTAAAATAGGTCCCCATCCCCCAGGTCACAGACAGGTAAGGTTTTGTGTTGGTTAGGAACCCGGGCCGCATAGCAGGAGATGAGCGGTGACTAGCAAGCAAAGCTTCATCCGTATTTGCAGCCGCTCCCCAGCACTAGCATCCCTGCCTCAGCTCCACCTCGGATTGTCAGGCATTAGATTCTCATAGGAGCACCCGTCCCTGGTGCCAAAAAGTTAAGGGACTGCTGTACTAAAACAGAACATGCTGTACAGTATGCAGAAAAGAATTTTGAGTTAAGCATCGTGGAGGAAGTGATGTGGAAGCGCATATGAAGACTGAATCTTACAATTACAGGACGAGACAGGCAAGTTTTTCTAAATCAGTCTTCCCCCACCACCATTCCATGAAAAGACACCATGTTCAGTTAAAAATAATGGCAGCTGAATTAACTTGGGCATACTAAACAAATGAATTACATTACCATATAATTATTTTGATTGCTCTATGAAACTGAGTAAAATTATATTCAGTGACCTAGAGGATGCAACTAAAACTTCCTGTGGATGAACAAAAGGGGAAATCTTGATAACAAATGTGAAGGCCCCTTACAGTATAGAACCAATTCTGTCAGATCTTACCAACAGTCATGCTTTCTACAGTAGATAAAATGATGCCTCAGATCATGGCCAATAAAACTGGGGGGTGGGAATCCTCTTTAGCACTTAGGAACTTTGGTTCGAAAAATGGAGATTTAAACTGTCTTTATTATTTCTATAATGATTTTAATGCAACCACAGAAAACATAAAACAAAATATGTTATATCTTGTCCAAATTCAAACTAGATTTTGATCACATATGAGCACATTTGGAAGATGGTGTGAATGTAAAATTTGGCAAATTGAATTCAGTCTATAAACTCCATATCAAAGAAAATGAGAGGATCTTACCTGTTAAATATGGTGTATTATTGTACATAACATGGTAAAAAGATATGTGATTTACTTACTTGTGACTTTAAGTCTTTCATAAGGAAAGTTTTGGTAACTTTTCAGTTTCCTAAAAATGAGCAGAAGCTCTCAATGAGATTTTGGACTGTATGGAAATGGAAAGAGATAGTCTCCTTAGGCATGTGCCTATAAGACACCTATCATTGTTGCTGGCCGTACAAAAATATGTTAAAATGTTGGCAAGACAGAAAATCAAACTTCCAAAGTGTTTGTAAAGTAGAAGAAGAATGTCCTTCTGTAATTTGGAAATACATTGAAAAGGAGAACGGAGAAAAGAATTAAACTAACACTGAAATTTGAATTCTATTTCTCCAAAACTGTTCTGATGATCTTGGAAGAGGCCATAAGGAGCCTAGAAAAGGATAAGCTTATAGTATTTAATTTTCCCACTACATAATATAAAAGAAGAATGTCCTAAACACTTCAGATAGTTCAGACAAGTTCATGGAAAAGGAACAGAAAGTGAAAAAATATCTAACTGCATCATGGGACAGAAAGAATATGTCATTGCTACTTTTAAATTAAATGTTGGTGATATCTGTTTGATCCATCTAATTTATGTTCTTAATTTCAAAAGTCTTACATTTATATATCTTAATAACAAGCAATAGAGAAGCACTTCTGGAATGTTATGGTAAAGACCTCTGAAAATCCACTCCTCTATAAAAACAACGAGAATGCCGACAGATAAACTTGTCAAAATCATTTTTTCAGAACTTTGGAAGTTAACCAAAGGCTAAACAATCCAAGAAGCATTTATCTAAGAAAATCGGTTAAATCTCAGTAAGAACAGTGAACTTTCCATCAGAGATCAGGAACTAAGCAAAGATACCTACTGTCACCCCTCTAATGCAATATAGTCCTGGAAGTTCTAGTCAGTGCAATAAGGCAAGAAAAAGAAAGAAAAGCATACAAATTAGAAAAGGAAGTAAAATATCTGTCCCTATTTGCAGATGACATGATTTTCTTTGTAGAACATCCCAAAGAATCTAGAACAAAACTCCTAAAACTGTTAACTGTGTTGAGCAAGGTTCCATAATACAAGACTGACACAAAAATCAATCACATATTAACAGTGAACATGAAGAAACTAAACTTAAAAACACAATACCATTTATAATCACTCCAGAAAATATTTAGTAGTACATTTTACTAAATGTGTATAGGATCTATATGGTGGAGATTACAAAATGCTTATGAAACAGATCTAAGAAGATCTAAACAAATGGCAACAACTGTGTTCATGGATTGGAAGATTTGACCAAGTAAAATGTCAGTTTTCCCGAAATTGATGTATAGGTTTAATATAATACTGTCAAAATTCTAGCAATGTTTTAATGGACATAAACAAGTTTATACTAAAATGGCAAATAAGTAAATGAAAAGATGCCTAACATAATAAAACATCAGGGTGGCGCAAATTAAAACCACTCTGAGATATCACTACATCTATCAGAATGGCTAAAATAAAAATAGTGACAACAACATAAGCTGACTGATGAGGATTGCAGAAACTCCATCATTCAAATATTGCTGATGCAAAACTAGTATAGACTCTTTGGAAAACAGTTTAGCAGATTTAAAAACAAAACAGGCAATTACCGTACATTACTATACCATTCAGCAGTTGTACTCTCAGGCATTTATCTCAGAGAAAAGGAAACTTATGTTCACACACACAAAAAATTGTACATTAATGTTCATAGAAGCTTTATTTTTCTTAGAAAAAACCTGGAATTAGCCTGGATATCCTTCCATAGGTGAATAGTTAAACAACCTGTAGAAAATATGTAACCCAGAATACCACTGAGCAATAAAAGGGTATGAACTATTGATACATGCAACAACTTGGTGAACCTCCAGGTAATTACACTGAGTGAAAAAAAAAAACAATTCCCAAAGGTGACATATATGTGATTCCACTTACATAACATTTTTGAAATGACAAAAAATTTAAATCAAGAATATATTCATGGTTGTCAGGTGTTAGTGATGAGGGCATAAGGGTGGGAGGAAGGTGAGTAGGGTTAATGGGTGACAGGAGGAATCACTGTGGTTTTTGAACTGTTTAGTACTTTTACTGTAGTGGTGGCTAAATGAACATATACAGGCAATAAAATTTTATAGAACCTAACACACACACATAAAAACTAAAAGTAAAATTAGGGAGATCTGAAAAAGATCAGTGAATCTGTTGATATATGGGTTATGATATTATACTATAGTTTTGCTAAATGTTACTACCATTGAGGGAGTATGGGGAAAATGCAAATGAGATGCTTCTATCATTTATTTACAATTGCATGGGAATCTATAATTGTTTCAATTGAAATTTCAATTGAAAAAAATTAGAGCTGTTAGTTTCCACTTAAGATGCAGAAAGTTGGAAAGAATGTAGTTCTCATCCTTGCAACAAAATGCCAGACAAGCTGCAACTTCACAAGTTTATGAACTATAGGAAACTAAGATTACAAGGCAAACATAACCTAAAATCTACAGAAAGACATATGAGATGCAATCATTTGCTTACATGGACGTATGTTGGATATCATACAATGCAAAAAGAAGAATTTAGCTAGAATGTTCAACCAATTTCTAAAGTATTGATAAGCAAAAGAGTATAGACTCTCTGGAAACAACAGACACAAGAAGAATTCTCAGCCATTTTTTAGGGTCTTTTCCACACATTTTACTGAATGCTTGCACGAATGAATGGAATCAGAGTAAGAGACAGGAGAGAGCCTCCCTAAAGATGCAGAATTGGGGAAGGGGAGCAGAAGCTATTGTGGAATAGCTATGAAGCTCTCCTTGTTTCCATATTCCCATTTCCCTAATTGAACAAAAATCTTAAGCTGCTAGAGAAAGGGCATGAAATCCTGTTGCCTTCATGGTACAAATGAAAACTCACTGCAGCTGATGGAAATTAACAGAAAAATATTCCTTGCCCCTGTGGAAAGGCAGAATACATCCTGGATCCAGATCATTAGTGATCCTTTACTCTTGGACTAGGGGGCAGGATCACCGAGAGAGACCTACCTCAAGGCACATAGAAACAGTGCTAACTGAGGCTGAACCAGAACAACAAAAAATGCTCTCCATTCTGCTGCTATCACCTGGCTAGAAAATGTCAGATAACAAATAACACCTCTGAGTGTCAAGAGCATGGAGGAAGGCCTTTTCTGAGGTTCAGGCAAAAAGAGTACCTAAAGCCAAATGAAGAGCAGGCATTGGAAAATGTGTCTAGCAAACCAGCCCCTACCCTAAACACAAGTTGATGTTGGAAGAATTTGAAACCTGTGTTGGCACTGAGTGTAATGATAACACAAACAAAACACAGCTCAACTTCTAAATAAATTGACTCAACACCCCACATGAAAGTCCTAGTAAAAAAAGTCATAATTATTTCCAGGCATAAATTCTCTCAGTCTCCACTGCCCCAAAGAAGAGATCCAGCTTTCAAACAACAAAAAATAAGAAAGACAACAAACTGTCAACAGACAAATCAATAAATTTAGACCCAGGTATGAATGACTAAAATGTTGGAACTATCAGACAGGGAATTTAAAATAAATATGAGTGATACAGTAAAGGGTGTAGGAGAAAAGGTAAACAACATGCAAGAAAAGATGGGGAATTTAAGCAGAGCATTAGAAACTATTAAAAATCAAGTAGAAATGTTAAAAATGCAAACCAAGATATAGAAGATGAAGAATGCCTTCTATGGGCTTGTCAGTAGATTCAGTGAAGCCGAGGAAAGAATCAGGGAACTTGTTAAAAGAATAAAAAATCCAGCAACCAATAATGTTACAGTTATAATGTCTACAATTCAGTCAAAAATTGCAAGGCATGTAAAGAAGCAGGATAATATGACAGGGAGAAAAAAAATCAATAGAAGCAGACTCAGAAATGGCACAGAAAATTAATAGACAAGGATGGTAAAACAATTATTATACCTATATCTTACATGTAAAAGAAGCTAGAAAAAAGCATGAGCATGTTAAAGAGACTCATGTATGATTTAAAAAGAGACCCAAATCAAACTTCTGGAGAAGAGAAGTACAATGTTTGAGATGAAAAATAAACTGAATAGGATCAACAGCAAATTAGACTCTCCCTAAGGAAGAGGGATAAGGGTCAATTCAGGAGGAAAAGTTTATAGAGGGGTATGAGAAAACTGTTTTTGGTGATGGATATACTCACTATCTTGAGTTTGGTGAAGATTTTACAGTCATATATATAATGGTCAAAACATGCCTAACTATATTTTTAATGTGTGCAGTTTACTGAATGTCAAATATACTTCAATAAAGCTGTTAGAAAAACAAAAGACATCACTGCAAACCTATTACAATTGCTAAACTAATAAATAGAGACAATATCAAATGCTATTGAGAATGTGGAACAACTAGAACACTCATACATTGCTGGTGGAAATGCAAAATGGTACATTCTGGGAAACAGTCTGGCAGTTTCTTATAAAGGTAAACATTACATTTATTATGCGACCTAGCAGCCCCATTCATAGGTATTTACCCCACAGAAATAAAAACTTATGTTCACACTAAAACCTGTATACAAATGTTCGTAGTGGCTTTATTTTTAATTGTCAAAACTTGAAACAACCCAAGTGTCCTCCATCTAGAAAATGGATAAATAGCTGTGGTTCCACTATACCATTGGATATTACTTAGAAATATTAATGACCAAACTATTGATATACAAAAAATCATTATGCTAAGTGAAAGATGCCAGACAAAAAAAGGTACACATTGTATGAGTTCATTAGTATGACATTCTGGAAAAAAACAACCCCACAAAATTATAGGATCAGAAAACAAATTAGTGGCTGTTAGTGTCTGGGAGTAGGGGAAATGAGTTGACTGCAAAGAAAGCTAGGGAATTTTTTGGCAAGATGAAACTCTTGTATATCTTGATTGTGGTGGTGGTTAACCAACTGTATGCATTTGCCAGACTCTCAGAATTAGACACTAAAAGGCATGAATTTAACTTTACCTAAGTTATACCTTAATGAAAATAATTTTAAACACATGCATTTTGTTAATTGAAAAACAACTAGCAGATCAATGTTATTCTGTGATTCCAATTTTGCATTTAAAAACAAATAAATAAATTGGTCAGTGAATACACTGATGTATCTGTGTATGTATGTGTACTTACATATGTATAGAAAATCAAGTAAAGACCAAATGATAATAATGGTTATCTTTGGAGAGTGGGATAGGAGAATGTTCATTAGGAGAAACTTCACCTTGTATGGCTATGGGACAGTGTAAGCTCCACCTAAATTATTTATATTTATAATACATTACAAAACAGCATGCATGGAAGATGTTCTTTTATTCTGATAAGCAACAAGGGTACTGAGGAGAATAAAAATGACATTCAATATGCACTTAAAACATATTTGTCTAAGTTGCTGTTCCATTACAATTAATGTAGGAATGATAACTAGCTCCATATGACTTGTGAACTAAAATGTAAAAAATGTAGTTATATTCAGTGGAATATAGCTAAAAATGTCAATAAATGTTATCAATGTTCCTTCTGAGTTATAATTCATTAAAGGAAAATGTCATGCCTTGGGTGAACAATAATAGTATCTTTTAAAGAAATTAATATGTTCAGGAACTGTGGCTGGGTGTGATTATAATAGGGAAAATGTCAGGGGGGGAATCTGGGCCTATTGTCATGAACAGAAAAAGAATTTTAGGTGTTTCAGACCCAGGCAAGGAAAGTGGGACTGTGCGTCTCAGCGACTTTTATCCTCTCTTAGCTGGACCAATAGATGGGCCTGGACCCCATGAAAGAACAGCTGGCCCCCAACACTTTTCATCTCATACAATACAGTCACTACAGTGAGAGAATCAGGAGAGTCTCACCTGCCAGTCCAAGGCCTGTCACTGTGTCCTTATCACCGTCACCAGCCCAACTTCAGGTTTCCATAGTAACAAGGACACGTTTCTGTCACCTCAGCAGCAGAGATTCCATCCAGGAGGCTGCTCTTCATGTCTTTTCTACTTTGTTTACATGAAAGGGCACATTTTTGCCCTCAGGGTTCAACACCTTCCTGGCTGACACAAATAAACTGGATCACACCTGTTTACAAATGCTCTAGTGCCTTGCCAGAACTCACAGGTAAAATGCAAATTCCAGACTATGGGCCCCTGCCTTCCTATCCTTATCTGGGGCCTTGTACTAACTCTGCTATACTAGCCTCCTTCCATCCCAAATGGGCCAAGCTATTTCCCACTCCAAGCCTTTGCACATGCTGCTCTTCCTGCTCATACTTCATGTTGTCTTTTAAATGTAATTTCTCTGAGAGGATTTCTGTGCCCCTCCCCCACCAATTAGATCCTCAATGTTATTCTCTTATAGGACACCTGACTTTGCTCCATAAAGGACACTTGAGTAAAATCTTGATAAATGATCAGAAGATTTGTTTCATATCAACTTATACCATTGTGTATTGTGAAGGTAAGTGCAATGTCCTACATGACATGTGTCCTGGGTGAACTTTCCTTCTAAGTTCTTAGGCAAGGAAGAAAGTGGGTACTTGGTCTTTATTTCCCTCTGAGCCTCAGATTCCTCTTTCATAATATGAGGATAACCAGGCTCACCTCACAATGATGTTGTATTAAATTAGGCAATGCCTTTGCAACTGTGAATGAAAAAGTGGCCATATACTAAACCTGATAAGTTTAGGGGAGGCCAGCATGGTGGGCCTTACAAACTCAGAGACCAAAATTAACCACATAGTCTGAACATATAAATTCCTAACTAAAAGTGGGCCGTGGCAGGTAGTCACATCAAGGACTGTAGCTTCCTTGACAAGGGTCAATCTTTACCTTAAGTAATCCTGTCTATTGTCTTTTTGTATCTAAGATAACATACCCTTGGAACATTAGAACAATTCTCCTTTTCTGGACCCCTTAGGGTACAACCTCCACAGTAGAGCACAAGATCACAGAACCCCTCATTGTTATCTTGTTCCCCAAATATCATCTCTATGTGTTGTATATGTTAATTATTAAATATCCTGTACTTACCAATGTAAAAAAAGTATGTGTCTCTGTTTTACTTTTTATCCAATCCCAGAAGTTTCCCTGCTTTGCTTTCTCCTGCCCCCTTAATCTACCACCAATGAATTTCATGTAACCCTCCTTATGTCTCCTCCTTTGAGTCTAATGTATAAAATAAGCTGCAAAACTGTCATTCTCTGGAGCATTTTCTCAATCTGTTAGGATTTTGCTTCTGGCAATTGTCAGTTTGACTCAAATGAACATAAAAATTCTCTACAGGTCTCAACATTTCTTATGTTTACATAAGCAGTTGCATGAGTAACCCTGTTGTTATTGGGAATCTATGAAATGTATATGTGTTCAAGGAATTTCTTATTTCCACCACCTCCTGCCCCCATTTCATATTCTGGAGGCTGAATGTACAAAGTAGCTCTCAGGATAGAGCTGAATGTGTTTCCAAAGGAGTGAGAAATATTGGAAACCCGCACCTCTGTACTACTACTCTAGCAGACCTCTCCTGCAAACCAGAAAATGTCTCAAACTTAATCCCTAAGGTAAAATATTATCAGAGAGTACTGAGCTGGTGCACGGGCCTCTAGAGCTTAATCAAAGAAATAGAACTCCTGCCTCTGATCAGAAGAAAGAAAGATGACAGATTCAGAGGGTGTGAGACCGCCTATAAATGGAAAGGACTGTGGGATTCATTCAACAGGATGAGAGGTATATTCTTCTTTATCTGTGACTAGAATGCTTGATAGAATTCTAAGATTGTGACTGAGATTCTGTAGGGCAGGGCATTGGAGAGAGTCAGGAGCTCTTCCAGGTCCCAGTGCCTCAGCCATCTCAGGGTCCAACTGAGCATCCATCACTCTTCACACCTCCAGTGACCCAGGGGCTGCAGAGGTCATGGTAATGGTTGCACATGGTCCAGGTCCTTGCGGAAGTTATGGTGACCTCTGTGGAACCTCCTTAATTTATAAAGAGGAGGAAGGCCTCGCTAGAGTCATCAGAGACTCCTCAAAGAAGAGCAGTGGGCAAGACTAATAGTCAATATTGGGGCTCCCAGGTGAGCAGACAGGGCTCAGAGGTAACTGACTGGACACTCCAGGGGTCTGAGGCCATCCAGGTTTAGGACAGATTGCAGAATTGTTATTCGTTTGCTTCTTTATGATGCTATATGAGCTTCCAGGAAGTCTGGGTGAGATCAAAACCTCGCCTGACCTAACAGTTACGTGGCTTGAAGCATGTCCTCCTACCATTACTTCATCACCTATTTTTATGCAGTTTAGGGTGCTAAGAAGAGCCAGACACCACTTTTCTCTGCTTTATTTCAGAAGGCTGGAGGACAGTGTCTAAGCATGCCTGCTCTAGGTCTAACATTTCTACCCTTGGAAATGGCTTTTGAGGGGGTGATGTGTTCACATCCAACCACCGCCTTTTTCCAGCACAGAGGTTACAGGATGGTGGGGTCACAAGCGGCAGCGAATGGAGGGGAATTCTGTTATCATTAAGGGTATGATGCCACTAAAGTCTTATGAGAAGCCATGTGGGATAAATGAAGATAAGCAGCAATTATACACTACTGTGAGGGTGGGGACCACAGGCAGAGATTCCAAGGGTAGGGATATTTGATCGGTTCTGGGACAAGTACAGGGACAAAATGTTGGAAACAGAGAGTGATAAATGGGAGCTAGATGTATTCAGAGGGAAGGCACACAAGTTAGTTGGAGATGAAAGATGGAAAAAGACATCATCAAGGCCACTCCCTTTGGAGTTCTTGCAGTTGCTTCTGGGGCACCTTCCCTACAGAGGTTCCTGGGTCCTGATTAGGGACAGGAAAGGGTCTACCACCCATTTCCACCAGCAATCTTTGTAAGAAATGCACCTCATTGGAGGTATCCATGAACTTAATGTATTTATACTTGATGGGCAGGAAGAGAAGCCACATACAGAAAATAATGCCTTTTTGCAGAGCTAATCTCACATGAATTCCAGAGCCCCAGCCTCCCTGCCACCCTATCCCTAAGCAGAGTGTACCAGAGCCCAGGGAAATGAACAAGGAATCTGCCACTGGACCTGACTAAGACTTCCATTTGCTGCCTTTCATCCTAATCAATTCTCCCATGTCAATCTCCATACCATATCACAGACAACCTACTTGCTCCTTGGTACAAGCATCTACTGTGGACTCTGTGCCCCACAGATATTTGATCAACATAGAGATTAGATTTGTGGGAAGAAGAGGTGATAGGATTTAAGGAAATCCAAATTGCTTCCACGGTGTGGCCAACAAATTCAGGACTATCCTGCTGTCAGTATTCCCTAGCCAAAAATCACAAGGAACACAAAGTTGGGCTTTTTACTCATTGCAGTGAGGCACAATGCACACCATGGAGAACCATGAGATATTCAATAAGAGGGCATTAGGAATGAAGTATTATAGGAATTGGAATTATGTTAGGTGATTTTGGAGAGGGTTCAAGAAAGTGGGGAATTGCTCCATGTTAAGTTCTGTCAGTAAGTGGGAGTAACTCTATGATTGGGTATATTAATAGATTTTTCCTGAAAGGAAAGAAGAATATAGCAAGACTAAAGCTGTAATTGGTAAAAAAAAAAAAAAAAAAAAAAAAAAAGCATCGGCCATTCATTCATATTAATCAGAAGAGGGTGTTTGGTCATTTTTGTCATTTTTTGTGGTTTTCATGGTGATCTTGTCCTCCCACCCCAGATTTATCGATATATAATTGATATAACATTGTGTAAGTTTAAGGTGTACAGTGTGGTGATTTGATACACGTACATATTGTGAAATGATTACCACAATAAGGTTAGTTAACACATACATCAACTTATACATAACACATACATTACCTTTTTTGTGTGAGAAGAATTAAAATCTATGTTCTTAGCAACTTTCAATACAGTATTATTAACTATAATTACCATGCTGCACATTAGATCTCCAGAACTTATTAATCTTATAACTGGAAGTTTGTACCCTTTGACCACCATCACCCATTTCTCCCACCTCCAGCCCCTGGTCTACTCTGTTTCTACAAATTATGCTTTTCTAGATTCCACGTATAAGTCAGGTCATAAAATATCTCTCTTTCTGTGACTTATTTCACTTAGCAAATACCCTCAGGGTTCATCCATGTTGTTCAAATGACAGGATTTCCTTTCTTCTCGTGGTTGGATAATATTCCATTATATATATATATATATATATATATATATATATATATATATATATATATATATATATATAAAATATGTAACAGTATCATATATATATAACAATATCATGTTTTCTGTATCCATTCATCCACTGATGAACACTTAGGTTGTTTCTATGTCTTGACTGTTGTGTATAATGTTGCAATGAGCATAAGGGTGCAGGTATTTTTTTGAGATAGTAATTTAATTTCCTTCAGATATATATCCAGAAGAGGAATTGCTGAATCATATGGTAGTTCTATTTTTAATTTTTTGCAGAACTTCTATATTATTTTCCACAGAGGTTTTACCTATTTTCATTTCTGCCAATAGTGTGCAAAGATTCCCTTTTCTCCACATTCTTGTTAGTACTTGTTATCTTTTGTGTTTTTGATTATAGTCATTCTAACAGATGTGAGGTGATATCTCATTGTAGTTTAGATTTGCATTTCTCTGATTATTAGAGATGTTTTCATATACCTGTTGGTCATTTGTATATCATCTTTGGAAAAATAAATGTCTATTTAGATCCTTTGCCCATTTTTAAATCAGATTATAATTTCTTTGCTATTGAGTTGTATGAGTTCCTTATATATTTTGGATATTAACCCCTTATTAGATATATGGTTTGCAAATATTTTCTACCATTCTATAGGTTGCCTTTATTTTGTTTCTTTTGCTGTGCAGAAGCTTTTTAGTTTAATGTGGTCCTACTCGTCGATTTTTGCTATTGTTGCTTGTGCATTTGTGTCATAGCCACAAAAGTTATTGCCAAGGCCAATGTCAAGGAGTTTTTCCCTATGTTTTCTTCTAGGAGTTTAGGGTTTCAGGACTTACATTTATATCTTTTATTAATTTTGATTATTTTTTGTGAGTGGTATAAGATAGGGGTCCAATTTTTTTTCTTTTGCATGTGAGTATCTAGGTTTCCCAACACTGCTGTGTCCAGTGAGTGGTAAATCCTGCCATGTCCAGCGCAGCTCTGGAAAATATACCTGAGTGGGAATGGTGGGAGATGAAGAAAGGAAAGAAGACAGAAAGCTGGAATCGGGAGATCCACTATCCACTGATGATTCAGTAGTGGCACAGTTTTATTTTTACAAGTTGCTTTTGTACAAGAGCATACAATTGCTGGCTAGGATAAGATTATCCTTACCCAACCCACACCCTACTATGATCTTTTGCAGTTCTGTCTGCTTGAGGCTATGAGCGTACTTCCCTGTCTCAGAGTAATACCTCATTGTTCTCTGATCAGTTCATACTTCCCCATTCTTAAGAGGGTTCATTGAGGTGAGGCAACCCTTGTTTGACCTCACAGATTGCAAGGACCTTGTCAGCTTGCAATCTGCTCTCCATACAACACCACTTCTTGAAGAGACTATCCTTTCTCCACTGAGTATTCTTGGCTGTCTTATAAAATATTAGTTGACCATATATGCATGAGTTTATTTCTGGGCTCTCTATTCTGTTACATTAGTCTATGTGTCTGTGTTTATGCCAGTATTATACTATTTTGATTACTATGATTTGTAATACGAGGATGTATAGGTTCTTCTTTCTCAAATTGCTTTGGCTATTTGGGGTCTTTTGTGGTTCCATATGGATTTTAGGATTTTTTTCTATTTCTGTGAAAAATGCCATTGTTCTTTTGATAGGGACCGTATTGAATCAATGGGAGGTTTAGAGTACTATGGACATTTTAATATTATTGATTCTTCCCATCCATGAACATGGAATATCTTTTCATTTATTTTTGTCTTCTTCAGTTTCTTTTATTAATGTTTTATAATTTTCAGTGTGTAGATATTTCAGCTCCTTGATTAAATTTATTTATAAGTATATTATAGTTTTTGGTGCTATTGTAAATGAGATTGTTTTCTTTATATCTTTTTCAGATAGTTCGTTCTTAGTCTATACAAACAACTGTTTTCTGTATGTCGAATTTGTGTCCTGCAACTATTTTCATTGTGATCTTTTTTTTTCTTTTACTTATTTATTTAAAATGTATTTATTTTTTAATGGTGACATTGGTTAACAAAATCCAGTAAGTTTCAGGTGAATAATTTAACATTATACATATATACTGCATTGTGTGTTCACCTCATGTAGTTAGATTTCTTTCTGTTACCACATATTTAACCCCTTTTACCCCATCTACCACCTTCCCCCCACCCCAACCTCTGGTAAGCACTAGCCTATTGTCCATGTCCATGAGTCTCTGTTTGTTTGTCCTGTTCATTTGTTGCTTTTACATTTATATTACACATATAAGTGATATCATGTGGTTTTCAACATCTTCTATCTGGCTTATTTTGCTTAGCATGATTATCTCAAGGTCCACCCATGTTGTCACTAATGGCAGTATTTCATCTATTCTTATCTCTGAGTAATATTCCATTGTATAAATGTACCACGGCATCTTTATCCAATCATTTATTGTAGGACACTTTGGTTGCTTCCATGTCCTGGCCACTATGAACAATGCTGCTATGAACATCAGTGTGCAAATATCTTTTCGGATATGGATTTTCAAGTCTTTGGGGTAAATATCCAGTAGAGGGATTGCTGGATCATATGGTAGATCAACTCATAGTTTTTTGAGGAACCTCCATACTGTTTTCCATAGCAGCTATCCCAGTTTGCAGTCCCACCAGCAGTGGATGAGGGTTCCTTTTTCTCCGCATCCTTTTCCAGCATTTGTTATTACTTGTCCTGTGGATAACAGCTATTCTAACAGGTGTGAGATGATATCTCATTGTGGTTTTGATTTGCATTTCCCTAATAGCTAGGGATGTTGAGCATCTTTATATTTGTTGGCCATTTGTATGTCTTCTTGGGAGAAGTGTCTGTTCAGGTCCTCTGGCCATTTTTTGTTTGGATTGTTTCTTTTTTTGTTGTTATTGAGTTGTATGAGTTCTTTGTATATTTTGAATATTAGGACTTATTGGAGGCATTGCTTGCAAATACGTTTTCCCATTTGAATGGTTGCCTCTTTACCTTGTTCACATTTTCTTTTGCTGTGCAGAAGCTTTTGAGTATGATGAGTTTAGTTCCTATGGTTTCTTCTATGCACTTTATTGTTTCAGGTCTTATATTCAGATCCTTAACCCGTTTTAAGTTAATTTTGGTGTGTGGTGATAGACCACAGTCTACCTTCATTCTTTTGCAGGTGGCTTTCCAGTTTTCCCAGCATCATTTACTGAAGAGGCTTTCCTTTCTCTACTGTATGTTTTTGGCTTTTTTTGTTGAAAATTATTTCCTCATATAAACATGGGTTTATTTCTGGACTCTCGATTCTGTTCCACTGGGCTGTGTGTCTGTTTTTCTGCCAATAACATGCTGTTTTGATTGTTGTTTCTTTGTAGTATAATTTGAAGTTGAGCAGAGTGATGCTTCAAGCCTCGTTCTTTATTCTCAGGATGGCTTTGGCAATTTGGGGTCTTTTGTTCGTCCATACAAATCTGATGATTTTTTGTTCTATTTCTTTAAAAAATGCTGATGGGATTTTGATGGGGATTGCATTAAATCTGTATAATGCTTTAGATAATATGGTCATTTTAACTATGTTGATTCCTCCAATCCAGAAATACGAAATATCTTTTCATTTCTTTGTATCTTCTTCGATTTCCTTTAATAAGTTCTTGTAATTTTCATTATATAGGTCCTTCACATGTTTTGTTAGATTTATTCCTAGGTATTGTATTCTTTTTGTTGTAATTGCAAAAGGAATTATTTTTTCCACTTCTTTTTCTGGTGCTTCATTATTAGAATATTGGAATGCTATGGATTTTTGAACATTGATTTTGTATCCAGAAACTTTACTGTATTTCCTTATTGTTTCTAGTAGTATTCTTGTGGAGACTTTAGGGTTTTCAACATAGAGAATCATGTCATCTGCAAATAGTGACAGTTTGACTTCTTCATTTCCTATTTGGATGCCTTTTATACCTTTCTCTTGCCTGATCGCACTCCTTAAGACCTCCACTGTTATACTGAATAACAATGATGATACTGGACTGCCTTATCTTGTTCCTGACCTTAGAGGGAAGGTTTTTAGTTTTTCACCATTAAGTATAATGTTGGCTGAGGGTTTGTCATATATGGCCTTTATTATGCTAAGGTACTTTCCTTCTATACCGATTTGGTTAAGTGTTTTGATCATAAATGGATGCTGTATGTTGTCGAAGGTTTTTTCTGCATCTATTGATATAATCATATGATTTTTATTTTTTAATTTGTTTATATGGTGTATCACATTAATCAATTTGTGTATATTGAACCATCCCTATGCCCCTGGGATGAAGCCCACTTGATTGTGGTGTATAACCTTTTTAATATGTTGCTGTATTCGGTTCACTAGTATCTTATTTAGGATTTTCGCAACTGTGCTAATGAGAGATATTCGTCTGTAATTTTCTTTTTTTGTCTGTTATCTTTACTAGATTTTTGTATCAGGGTAATATTGGCTTCATAAAATGAGTTAGGAAATATTGTTTCCTCTTTGATTTTTTGGAAGAATTTGAGGAGAATAGGTATTAAATCTTTGAATGTTTGGTAGAATTCACTGGTGAAGCCATCTGGTCCTGGACTTTGACTTTTTGGTAGGTTTTTGATGATTGTTTCAATTTCCAAACCGCTGATAGGTCTATTTAGATTTTCCAGTTCTTTTTGATTTAGTCTAGGAAGGTCGTATCTTTCTAAGTACTTGTCTATTTCTTCTAAATTATTACATTTGGAGTTATATACTTTTTCATAATATTCTTGTATGATCCTTTGTATTTCTGCAGTGTCTGTCATAATTTCCTCTTTTTCATCCCTGATTTTGTTTATTTGTGTTCTTTCTCTATTTTCTTTAGTGAATTTTGCCAGGGGTTTGTCAATTTTATTAACCTTCTCAAAGAACCAGCTCTTCGTTATATTCATTTTTTTCTATTTTTTTAAATTTTATTTATTTCTGTTCTAATTTTGATTATTTCTTTCCTTCTGCTGACTTTAGGCTTCATTTGTTCTTCCTTTTCTAATTTTTTTAAGATGAAGCGTTAGGTTGTTTATTTGGGCTCATTCTTGTTTTTGGAGATAGGCCTGTAATGATATGAACTTTCCTCTTATGACCGCTTTTGCTAGGTCCCAAAAGTTTTGATATGTTGTACTATCAATAACATTCATCTCTATGTATCTCTTGATCTCTCTTTTTATTTCTTCTCTGACCCAGTTATTCTTCAGTAGTATGTTGTTTAATCTCCATGTATTTGTGGTTCTTCCCACTTTCTTTTTACGGTTGATCTCTAGTTTCAAAGCATTATGATCAGAGAATATGGTTGGTATGATTTCAACCCTCTTATATTTGTTGAGGCTATCTCTGTGTCCCAGTATGTAGTCAATCCTTTAGAATGTTCTATGTGCACTAGAGAAGAATGTATAAGCAGTTGTTTTGGGATGAAAGGCTCTGTCAATGTCAATTATGTCCAGTTGGTCTAATGTGTCGTTTAAAGATGTTATTTCCTTATTGATTTTCTGTTTCGATGATCTGTCCATATCTGACAGTGGGGTATTTAGGTCCCCTACTATGGTAGTGTTTTGGTCTGTTTCTCCCTTTAGATCTGTTAGTAATTGCTTTATATATTTCAGGGCTTCCCGATTGGGAGCATAGATATTAATAAATGTTGCGTCTTCTTGGTGTATGATCCCCTTTATCATTATGAGTGTCCCTCAGTATCTTTCTTTATCTTTTTTTTTGAAATCTATTTTGTCCGATATTTGTGCCACTACTCCTACTTTTCTCTGAATGCCATTTGTTTGAAATATCATTTTCCACCCTTTCATTTGGAGTCCAAATTTGTCTTTGGAATTGAGATGTGTCTCTTGGAGGTGGCATATGGTTCGGTGTTTTTTGATCGAATCTGCAACTCTGAGCCCTTTATTGGTGAGTTGAGTCCATTTACATTTAGGGAGATTATTGAAATATGAGGTTTTCCTATAACCATTTTGTGTTTTGCTTTCTGGTAGCTTGGTGCTTCCATGGCTTCTTTGTCCTCGTGTTTTGTTTTGTTTTTTTGTTTCTTGTTTTTTAATTTCGGTTAGGTTTTGTGGGTTTTTCCTCTGGTCCTTCTTGTTTTATGTTATATACTTCAGTTCTGAATCTTTGGTGTGTGGTTACCATTATGAATATGTAGAGGATAATTATATGTATATAGTAATCCATTTTCTTCCTGTGTGCCTTATCTCTATTCCCCTTTGTGATTTTGGATCTTTGAATCTTCTCCTTTTCAATCATTGTTATCTCATTTTGTCCCTATGTATGCTGAACATTCCTTACTATCTTACAATAGCAAATCTCTTCTTATTGTTTAAGCTTGTAATCCCTTGTTCTTAGTAAAGGTTGCACTCCTTTGCTTCTATGTGTCTTACTCTTAATTATGTAATTTTTTTGGTCACTTTGTTTTAGGTTAGCTGACCCCTTTCAGTAATTCCTGTAGTGCAGAACTCGTATTGGAGAATTCCCTCAATTTGCATGTCTGTCAAGGTCTTTATTTCTCTTTCATATGTAGAGAGCTTTGCTGGATACAATATTCTTGGCTGGTAGTTCCTTTCATTTAATAATTTGAATATTTGATTCTACTCTTTTCTGGCTTGTAAGGTTTGTGCTGAGAAGTCCGACAATAATCTAATGGGGTTTCCTTTATAGGTTACCGTCTCCCTTTCCCTCGCTGCCCTGATAATTCTTTGTCATTGATTTTTGATAATTTTAATACAAAGTGTCTTGGAGAAGGCCTTTTTGGGTTGAGATAATTGGATGTTCCGTTGAGTTCTTGAATTCCAAGCTCCAGCTCATTCTTTAGATTTGGAAAATTCTCTTCAACTATTTGTCCGAAAATGGTTTATAATCCTTACTTCTTCCCGCCCCTCCTTCGAGAGTGTCCATTATTTCCATGTTTCTTCTCTTGATTGTCTGCTAATTCTTGTATTTCTCTTTCACTATTTTTTTCTATTTCGGTTTTTCTCTTCTTCTAATTTATTTCTAGATTTCTGTCTTCAGTATCACTGATCCTTTGCCCCATTTGGTTGACTCTATTTCCCAAGCTTGCTATTTTATTTTTCAACTCTTTCAGTGTGTTCTTTATTTCCAGAAGTTTTATTTGGTTCTTTTTGAAGGTTTTAATCTCCTTGCTAAAAAACTCATTTTGCTCATCTAGTTGTTGTTTTTTTCAGTTCCTGAAATTGTTTATATGAATTGTTTTGGATCTCATTGAGTTTTTTTTCAGAAATGCCTTTCTGAATTCTCTGTCATTTAAGTCGCATATTTCTATGTCTGTAAGCTTATTTTCTGGAGATTTTTCTCTTTCTTTCTGAGATGCCATGTCACCTTGGTTGTTCATGTTTTCTAATGGACTGTTTCTCTGCCTTGGAATTAATGAAGTGTATTCTGTCCCCCCCTCCCACCCCGGAAAGAAGGTTTATTATATAAAGGTCTCTCTTTAGCCTGTTGCAAAGAAGGCGTTTCTCTTTTGGTTTCCAGTAGGTGGCGTCTAAGCCTCTTGGATCCTTGCTCTGTATAATGTCTTAATAATGCCTTTTTTTTTCTTACAGCTATTCAGTCACGCTTGTTACCCTCTGTCTCAGTCCCTGTCAGTGTTAGCAACAGTTTGGGTAGCGTTTGCTCAGATTCTCCTGGGGCTGTGTGGCGTTCAGTCTTTGAGGATATGCGGGGAGGGGCCCTCTGGGCCAGGGAATGGAGGCTATGGCTCAGCCTTGTGTTTCGAAACCATGACTGTTAATAATCAACTGTTTTTTTCTCTGCTGTCCCCGCTTCTCTGCCATCCCCACTTCTCTGCTTTCTACCCTGATCCCTTGGCACTGCCATAGGCTGTGTGGAGCTCACAGCTCTCCCAGGCAGGGTTGTTCAGGGAACCCACCACTCCTTCTCCCCTCTCCCTCCTACTGCAGGGAGCTTCAGCTGCGAGAGGCAGCTTTTCTGTTTCTCCCAGTCTACCATCCGAATCCTGGGATTCTGACTATGGCAGCTCTTATGCATGGATCTCACACTTAGACATGCTGTTGTGTGATTTTGACTTTTTTTTTTTCTTCAGTTTTAGATGTTCAGCTTATTGTTGATTCCAGGAGCGAGATCTGGGGGCATCTCTCACTCTGTCATGTTTCTGACACTCTCTACATATTTTCTCATCTGGATTCATGGTAAGCAAACTTAGGCACCAATGTGCTAGAAAGTAATAGAAACAGAGGTCAAATCCATGTCTGCTTCCCTCTCATGTGCATGTCCTTAACCAGTGATATTTGGTGCTATCCTCTTTTAAAGGAGAGACCAGCACAGGGAAAAAGACTCAACTTGCCCTGTGGCCCATTTTCATGTAATGAAGTAAAGCAACAGGCAAATTCTAAATTGTGGCAGCCAGTAAAAGCTGAAGACCAGATTCAAATAACTGAGGTGTGGTTGTTTATGTGTGTACAGTGCACTATCACACACACCTGAGATTTCTACAGGGGAAAGCTTGTCATGTTACCAAGCAAGGACTTGCTGTCTGATGCACATAGAAGTCAATATTATGACACTGACTTTAGAGAAATAAAAAAGCTTTAATTTGTGAGTCTACTGGTAAGGAGACAGGGAGCAAGGCTCAAATCTGTCTCCCTGATCCAAGGTTGGGTGGGATATGAAGGGTTTCAGCACCAAATCCTGGACAATGAACCCTTTGCTTCTGAAACGGTTCTGGCATTCATGTTCTGGGCATGTCTTGATCCTTTGGTTCTACGGTGGGAGAAGTTAACGGTTCACAGCTATTACTTATAAACTTTGGTTCCGGGTCTTGTTAGAAACAGGATAGGAGCAGTTTGAACTGGTCCTGCAGTTACAATGTTTGCTGTTTCCAACCATTTGCTTCTCATGTTCAGATTAGTGCTCAGTATACGGTATGATGTGTACATTATACTATCACCAATAAAAAGTCAGTTCCCCTTCCATTGTTGACATCCACCTCTGCACTTTAACATCCTGTACTCCTACCTTCTGCCAAATCTCTTATCTTCACAGCTCCTGAAAATTGGTTGCTTCAATAAGAGGACAAAAATGTTTTGTATGCAGTCATATTTTTTGACAAAGTAATGGACAGTACTTAAACTGGGTTTTGGTGCATCACCAAATTAGTCAGATTCAAGGGTTTTATTTTTTTTTCAAAATACTCATGAGTCTGAGTGAAGGCATCTTAATTTTGACCTCAATTTTTATATTTTGAATAAGCAAAATATAGCAAACATATTATAATGTGGATTTTTAAAATAAGCCACATTTTATAAGGCTTTAAAATGAAACACTTTAAT
This sequence comes from Pteropus vampyrus, assembly GCF_000151845.1. Classification (NCBI taxonomy): domain Eukaryota; kingdom Metazoa; phylum Chordata; class Mammalia; order Chiroptera; family Pteropodidae; genus Pteropus; species Pteropus vampyrus. The sequence goes on along the minus strand of NW_011889434.1, from coordinate 13,701 downwards.
TTTGAGAAAGTAAGTTCTTTTTGAGAAACACATATTTCTACCTGATTTTACCAATGACTTAAGTATCCTTCTACTTTAATTTAATTGAGAAATATTATATATATTTCCAGATTTCTTTCTCTGATAAAAGCATTATTTAGGTTATATGGTTTAAAACGGGAGAATTAAGAGTTCCAGTCAAGATGGTGGAATAGATAAACACTGTGCTGGCTTCCTCTTACAACCACATCAAAATTACAAGTAACCTACAGAACAACCATCTGTGAGAATCACTTGAAGTCTAGCTGAACAGAAGTCCTATAACTAAAGTTATACAAAAGAAGCCATATTGAGACTAGTAGGAGGGGAAGAGATGCAAAATAGGCTGGCTCCAAACCCACGGGCAGTGGTTGAGAGTGGGAGGGATATCTTCACTGTGGAGGCCCTTTGAAAGGAGTGAGGGGTCTCAGCCCCATACTGGGCTCCTCACCTTGGAACACCAGTACCAGGAAAAGAAGTCCACAGAACTTCAGGCTGTGAAAACCAGCAGAGTTTGTGGCTGAATGAGATGGAGGGCTGCTGGTGTCCCAGGCACTTCCCTTAAAGGACCTGTGCATGGACTTAATTGCTGACAGACTCACTCTCTCTGAACTCCAGCACTGGGACAGTAGCTCAAAAGGTGCCAGGGACATTCGAGAAGGAACCAAATTGTCTGGCTTCAGGGCAAGTGCTAGAGGGGCAGCTTTCTTTTAGGCAACAGTACTGGTAGAGGACATTGTTTCATTGTTGAAATATCCCAGTGTGCAGACTCCAGGGGTGCTATATCTGAGTCTCCATTAATCTGGCTAACACCATTCTCCCTGTCCTGGGGATTTCTTGAGACCTCACGTCACTCAACTTGCAGGCCCACCAAGCCTCTTTCAGTGGATTTTCCATACAAATGGCCTGTCTTGGGTCATGCAGTGGACTTTCTTAAAATCTCTCAAAGGTTTACAAACCCCAAACAAGTAGCATCTAATCTCAGCATGCCTTATACCTCTTGCTAAGTATTCCAATCCAAGAACTGGTGGCAGCCAGCCTCAGTTCACAGCTTAGCATCTCCCAGACACCTCTAAGCTCACTGCAGGTGGAAGACACTTGCAGATTGCTTAGTGGCTCATGTGATGGGGCCCCAGACAGGGCACCAAGCCAGAGCACCACTCATCCATCTCCATAAACAACACACACAAAGAGCAGACTGGACAGGCACCAGAGCCCAGCTAAAGTGAATCCTGCTCTGTGGGTCAACCTCTGCATAACAGCTCCTACACTGTAGTCATGGCCAGTCTTCACAATCAATCAACCTGAGGGTCAATCCCTCCCAATGATGTGCAAACAGCAACCAAGGCTCAACTACAACAGGAGGAACACGCAACCCATACAAGGGACAATCTTGGGGCACCCAGCTCAGGTGACCAAGGAGATTGTGCCAACGGGCCCCACAGGACACCTACTACATAAGACCACTCTACTAATATCGGGAGACATAGAAGCCCTACCTAATACATAGAAACAAACACAGGGCTACAGTCAAAATGGAAGACAAAGAAACATGTCCCAAATGAAAGAAGACAACAAAGCTCCAGAAAAAGAATTCAACAAAATGGAGACAAGCAATCTACCAGATGCAGAGTTCAGAACACTGGTTATAAGGATGCTCAATGATCACAATGAGAACTTTAACAAAGAGATAAGCAACATAAAAATGGAGATAAAAAACATAAAAAAGAACCAGTCAGAAGTAAACAATACAGTCACTGAAATAAAGAATATATTAGAAGGAATCAACAGTAAATGAGGTGAAGCAGAAGATCGAATCAGTGATTTGGAATATAAGGTAGCAGAAAACACCCAATCAGAACAGCAAAAAGAAAACAGAATCCAAAAATATGGGGATAGTTTAAGGGCCTCTGGGACAACATCAAGTGTACCAACAATCATTTCGTAAGGAACCAGAAAGAGAAGAGAGAGAGCAAGGAATTAAAAGCCTATTTCAAGAAATAATGATGGAAAACTTCTTTAATCTGGCAAAGAAAAATAGACACACAAGCCCAGGAAATGCAGCGTCTCAAACAAAATGACTCCAAAGAGACTTACACCAAGACACATGATAATTAAAATAGCAAAGGTTGAAGACAAACAACAGCAAGAGAAAAGCAGTTAGTTACTTACAAAGGAGCTCCCATATGACTGTCAGCTAATTTCTCAACAGAAACTTTGCAGGCCAGAAGGGTTTGGCATGAAATATTCAAAGTTATGAAAAGCAAGGACCTACAACCAAGATTACCCTACCCAGAAAAAAACTATCATTTAGACTCGAAGGACAGATAAAGAGCTACCCAGACAAGAAAAAGCTAAATGAATTCATCATCACCTAACCAGTATTACAAGAAATGTTAGAGTAACTACTTTAAGAAGAAGAAGGAGGAGGAGGAGGAGAAGAAAAAGAAAATATTAAAAATGTGAATAATAAAATAGCAATAACTACATATCTATCAAAAAATTACTTTAAATATAAATGGACTAAATGCTCCAATCAAAAGATAGGGTGGCTGAATGGATAAGAAAACAAGATCTTTACATATGCTGCCTACAAAAGACTCACTTCAGATTGAAAGATAAACACAGACTGAAAGTAAATGGATGGAAAAAGATGTTGCATGAAAATGGAAATTTAGAAAAAGCTGGAGTAGCAATACTTACGCCAGACAAAATAGATTTTTAAAAAAGGCTATATAAAGAGACAAAGAAGGACACAGTAATCTCAGTTCTGTATATTTATCCAAAGAAACCCAAAACACTACTTTGAAGGGACAGGTGCATCCATATATTCTTTGCAGCATTATTTATAGTAGCTAAGATATGAAGGCACCCTGGATGTCCCTCAGTGGATGAATGGATAAAGAACAGGTGGTACATATATACAATGGAATATTACTCAGCCATAAAAAGTGAAATCTTACCATCTGTGACAACATGGATGGGCCTAGAGGATATTCTGCTGCATAAAGTAAGTCAGACAGGGAAAGAAAAATGTTATATGATCTCCCTTATATGTCGAATCTAGAGAACAGGATAAACAAACAACAGAAACAAGCTCATAGATACAGAGAGCATTTTGATTTTTGCCAGATTGGAGGGGTGAGGATGTGTGAAGGGGGGAGGGAATTAAGAGGTAGTCAGCAATATTTTAATAACTATGTATGGTGCCAGATCAATACTGGATTTATTGGGGTGATCATTTTGTAATTTATATAAATGTCTAATCACTATATTGTACACCTGAAATTAATATAATATTGCATGTCAACTATAATTAAAAAATAACAATATAAAAATTTAAAAAAAATCAAGAAGTAGAAATTGGCAGTTGCAAAATAGTCACCGGGATATAAAATTCAGCATTGGGAATATAGTCAATAATATTGTAATAACTATATATGGTATCTGATGGGTGCAAGATTTATTGGGGGGATCATTTCATAAGTAATATAAATGTCTAACCCTTACTATGTATACCTGAAACTATGTAATATTGAATATCAACTGTAATTGAAAAATAAATTTTTAAATTTTTAATGAAAGAAACAGGAGAAATAAAAATAGAGTTGTTTCAGATTGTTACAGCAAATTGAAACTAGATTTTAAATTGTTTTCAGGTGTTGGGAAGGAAATTAAAAAAGTTAACTATGTTTATCAATGTTTTGTAGCATTGCTGATTATTGGCATTTCCCCCTCCATCCTTGAATTTATTTTCTACATTGTCCGAACTGAGTGTGAATTCCTGTTGTGGTCATGAACAAAGCCCATAAAAGTATATCCAATAATTGAGGCATCTCCCCTCAAAAGTGAAAGAGGCTAATCTAAGGCAAATCTTCAGGTAAGTATTTGAATACTTCAAAGTCTTTAGTCCATTCTCTGAAGCTACAGCCCATGAGAAATCTTGAACTCACAGTCTTTGGTTCCCCTTTACATGAAAAGTGTATCTGGAGATGATAAAGATGGTGGACTTACTAGATGTCTAATGGTAATCAAACCAGTAGGGTGTGTTTGAGGTTTCTCGCAAGAAGTGAAGATTACTTAAAGTGAGATCTGAGGCTAAGAAGGCATTAGCCAGCAGAAGAGGAAAGGGTGGCGACTAGCCAGATATAACAAGAATGTATATATAAAGTGTTTCATCCCTTGGAAAATCTATTATGGAAATCCATTACCCAGCAGTTTGATGTGCTGGTAAAAACTTTGTAAAAATTAACAGAACAATTGTAGAAAGTTTTGAGCCCATTCTGCCTTCATTGCTCCCACTCTAGGCCTATAATATTCACCAGCCCTCCAAGAGGAGTGTGATGTTGTTACTATGATTTCTATTTGTGAAACCAAAGAGAAGAAGAAAATCACTAGGTAAAGTAATTTGAGCATAATTTTATTTTACATGTTCTTTTACCACTCTTAATGCAAAATAACTTTTAATAGCTTTTTCTTTCCTCTCACAAATAATATTTTCACTGGGGAAAATTCAGAAATTGGAGTCTGTGCCACTGATGAACACATCTAGAATAGGAACTTGGACATCACTTAGCAAGAAGCCTTGGAAAAAGGGGGTGGTGCAAGGTCCTCTTCAGGGAATTTCTGGAAGATTTTGTGGCAAATGAAGCATTAAGGGTGAGTCAGAGCATGCATACATTATATATAGTGGCAAGAACTTTTCTTCAGCACCTCCCTCCCAACTATGACAAGAAATCTATCTGTGTGTGATCGAGAAACAAAAATAATGTAAAAAATAGATATAGCTAGTATGTAGCATAAATTGTTATGCTACATACATACATACATGTTATTTCTGTAATAAAATTCCCAACCAGGTATATATTGTAATGTTATAAAATTTTACATCAGTTATTTTACTAATTTCAAATTAATATTTTTTTCAAAAACTTATGCAGTGCAGGAATATTTATTTGAAAAAAATATTTTTGTATATTTTTTCATCTTGCTTCATAGCAAGATGTACATCCTTGATAATTTATAGTCCCCAGATATATTTTTGTGTGTGTACAGTACTATGTAAGTAAATATACATAAACATGTATGTTCTTCTAAATTTTGATCACTATATATAGTTTTTCATATATTATATGCATATTTATATGTATATATGTAAATACAGTACGCATACATACAAAATACTTCTCTAATAAACATCTGGAAAGATGCCAAACCACAGTAACTGAATAAATGAAAGTCTGGAGATGACATAACAGGTGAAAAATTTAATTTGCAGGAAATTATTTGTGTGACTGTGAATAAAAAGTATATATATCTACATAACTACACAAATATTTTAATGTAGGTGTACACATTACCCAAAGACAGATACATCTAGAAAAAGTGCACCAACCTATTTACATTGGGTATCTTGGATATCTGTGAGTGACTGTGAGGGGATCATATAGATGTAAGGTAAAGAATAATTTCATTTTAAAGTATGTATTTTTAATGTTTAGCATTTTGTGATTAGGCAAATTTGTTGAAACACTTGAATATGTCTAATAACCAATTAGAAAAATTCACATATATTTACCATGTTATAAAAATGTTCATATGAGACTGCTTTGTAAAAAAAAATCAATTTTGATTTGACAGTTTATCTGTGTATGTTTGTGCATTTCTGTTTTATACCTCCTTCACCCCAAATTTTCACACTTTTGTGTGCAGATTATTTTTCACCTCTCTCAGGGGTTAGACTTTCCGACTCAGGGCATGAGATCTTGAAAGGGATCGTGGACAAGGGGTGGAAAATTCAAGAAAGTTCTGGCTAAAAGCACTGGAGCTTATTAGGCTCCTTCTTCCTTTCTTTCTTTCCCCTTGCAAAGCCCTTTAAACTATTTGCAGAGCTGCAATTTTGGGTCTACTAAGGGACATGTATCTCCATTGACTATATATACACATATATTTTTAAGGAAAAGTCAAGATTTGTTGTTTTCTACTCTCATTACAGTGACCCACCAAACTCTATTTCCTTTATATTTTCCGAGTCTGTTTGTTTGTTTGTTTGTTTTATCATATTTCTGGGATGGGCTGGGGTGAATTCCAGCCATGTGACTGGAATTCTGTTACATTATCCTAACTTAGGAAAATTCCACATATTGCAGCAAGAATTTAGTAAAGCTAAGTATGGAGCATTATCCCCATCCCATGGAGCTCAATTCCAGTCTCTGTTTCTCCAGTTAGCATTTGAATGCCTCCAGACAATCTCCAGCACCACATTAATCCTAAGCAACCTTGGAAGCCTGCAATTTTGTTATCAGAGTTACCATGTGAAGATTAGATGAAAGAAAAAAAAGCAATATTGCAACTACAGAACCTTGCCTACAGCTGGTACTCAAAGTTCCCTGGGTTTGCAGAAGGAATGAATACAATGTAATGCAGCCAACACAGAGCCTGGCATACAGAGTTCCCTGTGTTTAGATACAAGTAGCCAGGTCCAGGCCGCCTGACTCTAGCTGGCCTCTTCTGCAGGGTGGTTCAGTTGGAAACAGTTCCCATCCTGGTTCCATGTGGAAAACCTGGGTGTTAGGCTGGTAGCAAACGCAAAAGAGAGTAACTGCAGGGAGTTTAGTCTCCTCTGGCTTCCAAGGCTTTCAACTCTATCCGTTTAAGGGAGAGACTTCCTGTAAGGACTTCATTTTGTTTGCGTGGTCCTGGAAAAGTGGTTTGGGATCAGCTCTCACCCACCTCGAAAGCCCTCCTTGATCTTCCCCAAACATCCAACTCCAGATCTCACAAGATGTTTTCACAAGAAGCCTGTGAAGACAGAGGTGACAAGTCGCTGTCAGGACACAGCATGGGTGAGTTGGTCATTATGAGATGTTGGCATTAGATTTCCACAAGGTTGGAGGAGTTCTGGGTTCCTTTCTGTATCCTAACCCATAGGACACCTAGCCAACGCGCCCCTTTAGAAGAGCGTTGATAAGGGCCCAGGCTGACTCTTTTCCACCCTCTTGAGGAAATGGGCAAGATGGGCCCTGACAACCCATCCTGGTTCCGCATGGAAACCTTCCCTCCTGTGGAGGTGGCAGAGGTGAAATTGATTCCCTGGTTGAGGGGAAAGACCTGAGTCATGTGGTCCTCTCAGGTCCAGGGTTTAGAGAGAAAGAAAGGTTACCTCGGTTGGGGAGGGGTGTAAATGAACATTCTTTGGATTCATACTAGAGGTGAAGGGAGGGGCAGAGAACCCACCATTACTCTTGAATGTTACATCGGCTATTCAGTGTAGATCGTATTACCCCATAGCAGTTTATTAAGGTTTGCTTTGTGGCCCAGCAAGTGACCTATTACAGACTGTTCCTTGTTTAGTTATGTGCACTGTTCTATGTTAAGTAAGTGAATTTGTTAACTTATATTTTAAATCTTCATTTAGCCAAATTTTTGTCTGCCATTTTATGTGTCACTCAGTGGGATGTGTTAAAACTATGACCATAGTTTTCTCTGTTTCTCCATCTACTTCTATCAGTCATTGCTTTGCATATTGTGGCTCTACAGTAAGATATGCACATAAATTTAGAATTTTGTAATAATATCTAGTTATTGCATTGAAACTTTTATCATAATGAAATTTCCTTTTTTTCTCTAGTAATGTTTTTTCTTTAAATTACACTATTTCTTTTAGCATTATGATAAAACCAGCTCTTAGTAAGTTAGAGTGTCAAGGTTATACATTTTGTCATTTTTTATTTCAAATTTTCTAGCTCATTAGATTTGGCATGTGTTGCTTTTAAGGAGAATTTGGAAGAATGTTACTTATCTAGTCTGGTAATATTTGTCTTTTAATTTGGAATATTTAGTATGAAACTGTTAATGTAAATATAGATATAATTTGGTTTATATATACTGTATTCCTGTACATCTATTTTTGCCTGTTCTAAGACACTTTCCTTTCCTTTGAAGTGATTAAAATACTTAAATATTAAATTGTACCCTCATTTGGCGCGATAAACATTCTTTTGCAATTGTTGTAGTGTTTACCATTAGATTACAATTACATTTTTGCTTTTTCACAGTCTAACATAAATCAGTTCTTTGAAACTCCTCAGACAATAAAATGACCTTGGGACATTTTGATCCCATTAACCACCTTTCAATTTATTGTCATATATATACATATATATACACACACACATACATACATACATATACATATATTTAACTAACCAGAAGAAATATATATATATTTCTTATATATATATATATATTTATATATATATATATATATTTAACTCCCAGAAGAAATTATTATCATTGTGCTATATAGTCAATACTCATTTAGATTTGCCTGCATAGTCACAAATGTCATTAGTCTTTCTTTCCTGCATCTATGTGCCTCCATCTGGGATCATATTTCTTCTGCTCGAAGAAGAACCTTTAATATTTCTTTCAGTTTGAGTCTTCTGGTCACAGATGTTCCAAGTTTTTGCTACATTAACATTATTGTGAAATGCACATCTTTTCTTTAGGAATCTTTTTCCTTAAAGCATACCTTTTTCTCCTATTAACTGTCTTTATTATGCTGACTTGATATCTTATTACTTTTGGAAACTTCACAACCAAGATCTCTTTAAATACTTCTGCACTGTTTCTTCTCCTTTCTTTCTGGGACTCAGATTAAACATGGGTTAGATAGATTCACTACATCTCCTTTCATTCTCCCCAACTCTCTTTTGATATTCTCCATATTATGTCTCTCCAGGCTTCGTTCTGGATATTTTTGTCAGACTTCTCTTTCATTTCTCTTAATTGTTCTTTCAGGTGGGATCTCACCTGTGACTCAGAACTGTAACACCAAACTATCAGGGTAGATTTTATTATCCCTCTAGAGAAGAGGAGGCAAGTGAGAGTTAGAGATAATAAACAACTTGTCCTAGGTCACCTAGCCTGAAAGGGGAAGAGCGGGGACTGACATCACAGATTCAACTCAGCACCCAAACATTTTCTTCTGTACTTGTTTTCTTCGTGGCTGCAAATGCTCCCCACCTCTGATCTCCCAGGAAGTGGAACCTCAGTGAAGTCTTTCAACGTTTTTAGCACTGTGATGTACTTCACTTTAGATTATAAAAATCGGTGGTATTTCCTCATTAGCTATGATATTTCCCCCAGGACTTTTTCTGGTATGGGGACCATTGATGTGTTGTTCTCAATTTCAGGGCACGATACCCAAGGTAACACCTTACAAAGAAGACCAAGATACTGGGGTATTTACCGAAGGAGATATAACAATTGGTCTGAACATGTCAGTCCCAGCATTCATCCTTCATCCCACCAGCAGCAAGATGGAGATCCAGCAACAAGTGATGCCTATGTGGACACCCAAGTAAGATAGTAAGTGACCAATCAGCATGGCTGAAATATACCAGGCGGTGGAATTTATAACTCTGTAGTTAAATATGTCATTCTTCTCTCCAACCTGGAGGAATGAGGAATGTTAGGATCAGGTTAATGGTTGAGCCAACTTTATTTTAGCCCTGGAATCAGTGGAATGAACACATATAGAAGACTTTCTGGGTGTATATGGACCACTTGTTTCTCTTTACTTCCCGACACAGCACTCCATATGCCATTCCACGCTATCACCGGAGAAGCAATTTTAAGAAACAAGACCAAAGCCACGTTAACACACAAAGAGAGCAAAAGTCTCCAGAGAGGGAAATGAAGGAGAAGAGGCAGGATGAGACTTTGGGAAGCTGGTTCAAGATCACTGTGAGTGTCCTGGAAAAATTTGCCTAATATGTAGAAGAAGGTGAATAGAGGGAGTTGTGTTAGACCCATGTAGAGATACTAGGAACTTTTCTGGGGCAGAATATTTGGTAATCTGTCTTTTTGTTACTAGGAGTTAACATCCTAGATCATCTCAGGGCAGACTCAGAGAAGCAGTATAAAAAGAACGGACTGACTGCAAGAGGAATAGGGGAGGTTGTCTAAAAGCAAAGGAGGAAACTGCTGCCAAGGAGATGGAGCAACTCCACACCAGAAGGCTCAGTTTGGCCCAGGCCGAGTGTGGGAGGAGGTTGAGTCTCTGTGGTTTTTGTCAGAGGAGCAGGCCAGGTCTGCTTTAGGTTGGATCTCTTGGAACTTTACAAGAGGAAGTACATGTTAAATATCATAAGTCGATTATCTGAGGAAACCTATTTGAATGGAAAGAAAGGGTATTTAGGAAATCCATGTCTGGTACAACAGTTAGAAATAATGGATGTTGTCTCATCTTAAAAGAAAAAAATATATTTTAAAGCCAGGAAAAAATATCTGGAAGGAAGACATGGTTGAGTTTTATCTTAACCTTAGATTACGTCAATCTACTCTTTTATCTTTTCTATGGGTCCTAGATTCCATTCGGCATAAGATATGATGAGAAGTGGCTGCTGAATTTGATTCAGAAGCGATGCAGTGTCCCCTTCACTCCAGTCGAAGTAAGAGAAGACAGTGGGGTGGATGAGAGACAACAGGGTAGATGAGCAGTGGCTCTGGTCTCATATTCTGCTTCTCTTGTCGCTCTCCCTATAGTTTCACTACGAGAAAATGCAGGCCCATTTCTTCGTTGAACATGCCAGCATTGCCTTCGCATTGAAGAAAGTCAATGGCAAGATTTGGGATGACGATAATGAGAAGGTGTGTGTCAAAGGCATGACCAACGCTAGCTAGGAATAAGAGGACAGGGGCAAGGCTCAGATTTCCTGATACTTACCCAGCCCCTCTTGTGTTCTGCACAGATATCTGTCTTTGTCAGCCCCTCTGGTGCACCCCACTCTGTGCAGAAGGAGCTGAACTCAGAAAAGGTGGAGCAGACAAAGGTAATGCAGGCTCAAGACAAGTTATGCATCCACATCCAGACCCACCTCTTCTTCCCCCACCTATTGCCCCCTTCACCACCTCAGACTCAGGGCCACTGAACCCCATGTCTAATTCTGCAGCTGACCATGAACAAACTATATGATGTGTCCCAGGATTCTCTTGACGTCCAAAGATGCTGCTTTGACCCTGGTATGGCTACAGCAGTAATTCTAGGGCAGATGAAGGCACAGGGGTCTGTCTGGGAAGGAGACTCAGGGATGGTAACTTAGGGAGGGATTGGTACTGAAGCTGTACCAACCGAGTCCTTCTCATCCTTCTGATTCCCTCCTCTTGGCTTTCTTGAGACTTGATGACCCATGGTACTGAAACAGCACCGAATCCGAGAATCTGCATGGCTGCCCCCCTGCAGATAGATGAAGAGAACATGTCCAAGGTGAGGTCTTAGGTCCAGTGCTGGGATTGAAGGTGAGGATGGGATAGAATACATAGTAGAGGTAGATTGATCTCAGGTATCTTCTGTTGGGGTCCTCACTAACTCTTTCCTCATCATAGTTTTTGCCTTTTAACTTGAGCAACAAGAAACCTTACCAGCTGTATGACCTGTCCAACACTATGCAGAATGCCTCGAACATCAAGAACTTGAACCTCTCCAACAGTGAGGTGAAGTTTGGTACACAGACCCTTCTTCGAAGGGAAGGCGGTAGGGCTCATGGGGTGGTGATAAGGGGCAGGGAACTGGATTTGACAGAAAAGGTAGGGACCGGGGGTACATGTTGTCTTGGCTCCCTTCCTCTGGTCTATGTGGTTCCTCCCTATAATTATAGGTGAAGTCTGCAGGGGGGTCGGACCAAGGCAAAGGGCTGGAGCCAGAAGAGGTGAACGCAAACATAAATCCCCTATGCACCACCATCTCAGATAAGTCAACCAACATAAGGTCAGTTGTACACTCTGTCACCCCCTGGGAGCCTGAGCTACCACTGACAATGCCTGTTTGCAGTAGGAAGCAGCCCTGATCCTCTGGGAGGACCACGGGCCCTAAAATCTCCTCTCTTTGTCCTTTACTTGTGCTTCGAGGTCTCCTTTCCTTCCTCTGACCACCTCACCCGTTTGCCTAGCCTGAGATCTGTTTCCCATCCATCTGCATGTAGCCTTCTTCAGCGTGCTCTCTCAAGAGTGTGCTCCAGGAAGCAAGACAGTCCTTCCTCACCAGGACCAGGAGGGTCCAGCTTTGAGCCAGATGCTGGTGCCCTGCACTGAGAAGAGTCTCCCAGCCCAGAGTCTCATGCTGAGACGGCCTCTCTACTCTGTGCTGAGATGGGGCTTCCCTGCCCTGCCCTGAGAGGGACCTGCTTTATCTTGCTCCATAAGGTCTCTTTGCCCTTTCCAGGCTGAGATGAGAACTCTCCCACCCTATGCTGAGGGCTGAGGCCCTGGGTGGCTGCCACCATGACATCTGTTTCTCTGGCCCAATGACCCAAGTTGGGCCCTCCTTGGGAGAAACCAGAGTTCCCCGAGTCGAGGGAAATGAGTGACCGCCATTGAGCAGAGGGCCTCCCGAGGCAGCAGTGGAAGGCAGAGGGCCGAGGGGGTCGAAGAGACAGAAGGACAGGCCTTTCAGAGCACTGCCCCTCCATCCCTCCACACATCACATCTTCCTGCCTGGTCCTTCAAGGGGTCCCTGGGTATCTCGACACGGGTATGATTCCTCAGGCAAGGAACCAACTAAGACAGGCACAGATGCACAGGAGCCATGAGGAGAGAAGGCAGTGATCATAGGAGGGGGTCACAGACCCTCTACCCCCCATGCTGAGCTGGGGCCGGACCCTTTACTCCTTCTGGGGAAGGTCTCCTGCCCCCGTGGCTGCTGTGTTTCCCATGTCCTGGTTAGACTAAGTTTCCATAGGTGACAAAGGGTCAACCAGCATCCAGTGGGCCCCCAGCCTAATAGGTGCATGTTTTGCATTCCTACCTGGGGTCTCAGGGTCAGCCAGGGGCTGATGAAGGAGAGGGCTGCAGCAGGGAGCCATGTCCCCTGTCTTCTCTCTTCTTCCTTGACCCCCACCCCCGTGGCAGAACTTCTTTTCCTTCCTTTTGCTTTGCTTTCTTTTTCTCCCTTGTCTCTGCTCCTCTATGTCTCTCCCATCTGCATTCCATTTCTGTCTTCATCCCCCTTCCTGTCACTCCCAGGCCCCTGAGCCCTCCATCATTCACTCCCCTACCTCAGCATCTGTGACCATTTGTGAGGGGTGCCCTAGTCCTGGAAAAATGCTGGACCCTGAGCGAGATAGCAGAGCTCTGGGCTCCCACCTCATTCTTTCGTCTCTCTGGATCTTTTAGTGAAGACCTGGAGGAAGTAAGAGAGCGGGAGGGAAGAAGGAAATCCTGGAGCCTGGGCTCCAAATGCTGCTTCCTGTGGCGTTGAAGAAGGGTTTCAGGGCAGTTTAGTTGGGAGCTACCCAGGAGGACAGAGAGGGAGCCGGGCATTGAGGGAGGGAAGGCCGGTGAGTGCTCTTCCTATGGGTCAGTCCATGGGGAAGGTGCTCAGATCCCTGGAAGCCTGGGGCACTGGAGCATAGGTGGGATACACTGGACTGTGTGACTGGTATAGGTTGCTTGCTCCCATGAGGCACAGCTACTCTGCAGATTCACCTACTTTTTCTGTTTTGTCTTGATTTTGGCAGCTCTATCCTGGAATTGTTCCCCAAGTTATTATGCCTGGTAAGTGTGTTCCTTGATCACTGACTCCTCTGAGTGGCACTGACACTGCTCACATGCTGCCCTGAACCCCGTTAGCCCAAACGCCCAAGTTACATTTTTGGATTGGACCCTTAATCCTCATTGGCA